>NW_026599595.1:1645000-1650000 GCF_023634155.1 Falco peregrinus | reverse complement strand
AACCCTAACCCTAACACTGACCCTAAGAGGCCTAACCCAAAACGGAACTCTAAACCTCAGCTGTGCATGGCATGCACTTAACCCTAACCGTAACCCTAACCCTAACCCTAACCCTAACCCTAACCCTAACCCTAACCCTAAACCTAACCTTAACCCTAACCCTAAGAGGCCTAACCCTAAACGCAACTCTAAACCCCAGCTGTGCATGGCATGTACGTAACCCTAACCCTAACCCTAACCCTAACCCTAACCCTAACCCTAACCCTATCCCTAATCCTGACCCTAAGGGTCCTAACCCTTGACGGATCTCTAAACCTCAGCTGTGCATGGCATGTACATAACCCTAACCCTAACCCTAACCCTAACCCTAACCCTAAGAGGCCTAACCCTAAATGCAACTCTAAACCTCAGCTGTGCATGGCATGTATGTAACCCTAAACCTAACCCTAACCCTAACCCTAACCCTGACCCTAAGAGGCCGAACCCAAAACAGAACTCTAAACGTCACCTGTGCATGGCATGTACGTAACCCTAACCCTAACCGTAATCCTAACCCTAACCCTAACCCTAAGAGGCCTAACCCTAAATGCAACTTTAAACCTCAGCTGTGCATGGCATGTACGTAACCCTAACCCTAACCCTAACCCTAACCCTGACCCTAACCCTAACCCTAACCCTAATCCTGACCCTAAGGGTCCTAACCCTTGACGGAACTCTAAACCTCAGCTGTGCATGGCATGTACATAACCCTAACCCTAACCCTAACCCTAACCCTAAGAGGCCTAACCCTAAATGCAACTTTAAACCTCAGCTGTGCATGGCATGTACGTAAACCTAACCCTAACCCTAACCCTAACCCTAACCCTAACCCTAGGAGACCTAACCCTAAACGGAACTCTAAACCTCAGCTGTGCATGGCATGTACCTAACCCTAACCCTAACCCTAACCCTAACCCTAACCCTAACCCTAACCCTAACCCTAATCCTAAACCTAACCCTAATCCTGACCCTAAGATTCCTAACCCTAAACGCAACTCTAAACCTCAGCTGTGCATGGCATGTACGTAACCCTAACCCTAACCCTAAGCCTAACCCTAACCCTAACCCTAACACTGACCCTACGAGCCCTAACCCTAAACGCAACTCTAAACCTCAGCTGTGCATGGCATGTACCTAACCCTAACCCTAACCCTAACCCTAACCCTAACCCTAACCCTAACACTGACCCTAAGAGGCCTAACCCAAAACGGAACTCTAAACCTCAGCTGTGCATGGCATGCAGTTAACACTAACCCTAACCCTAACCCTAACCCTAACCCTAACCCTAACCCTAACCCTAACCCTAACCTTAACCCTAACCCTAACCCTAAGAGACCTAACCCAAAATGGAACTCTAAACCTCAGCTGTGCATGGCATGCACGTAACCCTAACCCTAACCCTAACCCTAACCCTAACCCTAATCCTGACCCTAAGGGTCCTAACCCTTGACGGAACTCTAAACCTCAGCTGTGCATGGCATGTACATAACCCTAACCCTAACCCTAACCCTAACCCTAACCCTAAGAGGCCTAACCCTAAATGCAACTCTAAACCTCAGCTGTGCATGGCATGTACGTAACCCTAAACCTAACCCTAACCCTAACCCTAACCCTGACCCTAAGAGGCCGAACCCAAAACGGAACTCTAAACGTCACCTGTGCATGGCATGTACCTAACCCTAACCCTAACCCTAACCCTAACCCTAACCCTAACCCTAATCCTAAACCTAACCCTAATCCTGACCCTAAGATTCCTAACCCTTGACGGAACTCTAAACCTCAGCTGTGCAGGGCAGGTACATAACCCTAACCCTAACCCTAAACCAATCCCTAACCCTAAACCTAACCCTAATCCTGACCCTAAGAGTCCTAACCCTTGACGGAACTCTAAACCTCAGCTGTGCATGGCATGTACCTAACCCTAACCCTAACCCTAACCCTAACCCTAACCCTAACCCTAATCCTGACCCTAAGAGGCCTAACCCTAAACGCAACTCTAAACCTCAGCTGTGCATGGCAGGTACATAACCCTAACCCTAACCCTAACCCTAACACTAACCCTAACGCTCACCCGAATCCTAACCCTAACCCTAATCCTGACCCTAAGAGGCCTAAACCTTGATGGAACTCTATAACCTCAGCTGTGCATGGCATGTACCTAACCCTAACCCTTACCCTAACCCTAATCCTAACCCTAACCCTAACCCTAACGCTAACCCGAACCCTAACCCTAAGCCTAATCCTGACCCTAAGAGGCCTAACCCTAAACGCAACTCTAAACCTCAGCTGTGCATGGCATGTACCTAACCCTAACCCTAAGCCTAACCCTAACCCTAACCCTAACACTGACCCTAAGAGGCCTAACCCAAAACGGAACTCTAAACCTCAGCTGTGCATGGCATGCAGTTAACACTAACCCTAACCCTAACCCTAACCCTAACCCTAACCCTAACCCTGACCTTAACCCTAACCCTAACCCTAAGAGACCTAACCCAAAACGGAACTCTAAACCTCAGCTGTGCATGGCATGCACTTAACCCTAACCCTAACCCTAACCCTAACCCTAACCCTAACCTTAACCCTAACCCTAACCCTAAACCTAACCTTAACCCTAACCCTAAGAGGCCTAACCCTAAACGCAACTCTAAACTTCAGCTGTGCATGGCATGTACGTAACCCTAACCCTAACCCTAACCCTAACCCTAACCCTAACCCTATACCCTAACCCTAACCCTAACCCTAACCCTAATCCTGACCCTAAGGGTCCTAACCCTTGACGGAACTCTAAACCTCAGCTGTGCATGGCATGTACATAACCCTAACCCTAACCCTAACCCTAACCCTAACCCTAAACCTAACCTTAACCCTAACCCTAAGAGGCCTAACACTAAACGCAACTCTAAACCTCAGCTGTGCATGGCATGTACGTAACCCTAACCCTAATCCTAACCCTAACCCTAACCCTAACCCTAACCCTAACCCTAAGAGGCCTAACCCTAAACGCAACTTTAAACCTCAGCTGTGCATGGCATGTACGTAACCCTAACCCTAAACCCTAACCCTAACCCTAACCCTGACCCTAAGAGGCCGAACCCAAAACGGAACTCTAAACGTCAGCTGTGCATGACATCTACCTAACCCTAACCCTAACCCTAACCCTAACCCTAACCCTAACACTGACCCTAAGAGGCCTAACCCAAAACGGAACTCTAAACCTCAGCTGTGCATGGCATGCAGTTAACACTAACCCTAACCCTAACCCTAACCCTAACCCTAACCCTAACCCTAACCCTAACCCTAAGAGACCTAACCCAAAACGGAACTCTAAACCTCAGCTGTGCATGGCATGCACTTAACCCTAACCGTAACCCTAACCCTAACCCTAACCCTAACCCTAACCCTAACCCTAACCCTAACCCTAACCCTAAACCTAACCTTAACCCTAACCCTAAGAGGCCTAACCCTAAACGCAACTCTAAACTTCAGCTGTGCATGGCATGTACGTAACCCTAACCCTAACCCTAACCCTAACCCTAACCCTAACCCTAACCCTAACCTTAACCCTAACCCTAACCCTAAGAGACCTAACCCAAAACGGAACTCTAAACCTCAGCTGTGCATGGCATGCACTTAACCCTAACCGTAACCCTAACCCTAACCCTAACCCTAACCCTAACCCTAACCCTAACCCTAACCCTAAACCTAACCTTAACCCTAACCCTAAGAGGCCTAACCCTAAACGCAACTCTAAACTTCAGCTGTGCATGGCATGTACGTAACCCTAACCCTAACCCTAACCCTAACCCTAACCCTAACCCTAACCCTAACCCTAACCCTAACCCTAATCCTGACCCTAAGGGTCCTAACCCTTGACGGATCTCTAAACCTCAGCTGTGCATGGCATGTACATAACCCTAACCCTAACCCTAACCCTAACCCTAACCCTAAGAGGCCTAACCCTAAATGCAACTCTAAACCTCAGCTGTGCATGGCATGTATGTAACCCTAAACCTAACCCTAACCCTAACCCTAACCCTGACCCTAAGAGGCCGAACCCAAAACAGAACTCTAAACGTCACCTGTGCATGGCATGTACCTAACCCTAACCCTAACCCTAACCCTAACCCTAACCCTAACCCTAACCCTAAGAGGCCTAACCCTAAATGCAACTTTAAACCTCAGCTGTGCATGGCATGTACGTAACCCTAACCCTAACCCTAACCCTAACCCTAACCCTGACCCTAAGAGGCCGAACCCAAAACGGAACTCTAAACGTCAGCTGTGCATGGCATGTACCTAACCCTAACCCTAACCCTAACCCTAACCCTAACCCTAACCCTAACCCTAATCCTAAACCTAACCCTAATCCTGACCCTAAGATTCCTACACCCTAGACGGAACTCTAAACCTCAGCTGTGCATGGCAGGTACATAACCCTAACCCTAACCTAAACCCTAACCCTAACCCTAACCCTAACCCTAACGCTAACCCGAACCCTAACCCTAACCCTAATCCTGACCCTAAGAGGCCTAACCCTAAACGCAACTCTAAACCTCAGCTGTGCATGGCATGTACCTAACCCTAACCCTAACCCTAACCCTAACCCTAACCCTAACCCTAACCTTAACCCTGACCCTAAGAGGACTAACCCAAAACGGAACTCTAAACCTCAGCTGTGCATGGCATGCAGTTAACACTAACCCTAACCCTAACCCTAACCCTAACCCTAACCCTAACCCTAACCCTAACCCTAACCTTAACCCTAACCCTAACCCTAAGAGACCTAACCCAAAACGGAACTCTAAACCTCAGCTGTGCATGGCATGCACGTAACCCTAACCCTAACCCTAACCCTAACACTAACCCTAAACCTAACCCTAACCCTAAACCTAACCTTAACCCTAACCCTAAGAGGGCTAACCCTAAACGCAACTCTAAACTTCAGCTGTGCATGGCATGTA
>NW_026599595.1:1635000-1640000 GCF_023634155.1 Falco peregrinus | reverse complement strand
ACCCTAATCCTGACCCTAAGAGTCCTAACCCTAGACGGAACTCTACAAACTCAGCTGTGCATGGCAGGTACATAACCCTAACCCTAACCCTAACCCTAACCCTAACCCTAACCCTAACCCTAACCCTAACCCTAAACCTAACCCTAATCCTGACCCTAAGAGGTCTAACCCTTGACGGAACTCTAAACCTCAGTTGTGCATGGCATGTACATAACCCTAACCCTAACCCTAACCCTAACCCTAACCCTAACCCTAACGCTAACCCGAACCCTAACCCTAACCATAAACTTAACCCTAACCCTAAGAGACCTAACCCTAAACGGAACTCTAAACCTCAGATGTGCATGGCATGTACGTAACCCTAACCCTAACCCTAACCCTAACCCTAACCCTAACCATAACCCTAACCCTAATCCTAAACCTAACCCTAATCCTGACCCTAAGAGTCCTAACCCTAGACGGAACTCTAAACCTCAGCTGTGCATGGCAGGTACATAACCCTAACCCTAACCCTAACCCTAACCCTAACACTAACCCTAACGCTAACCCGAACCTTAACCCTAACCCTAATCCTGACCCTAAGAGGCCTAACCCCTGACGGAACTCTAAACCTCAGCTGTGCATGGCATGTACATAACCCTAACCCTAACCCTAACCCTAACCCTAAGAGGCCTAACCCTAAATGCAACTTTAAACCTCAGCTGTGCATGGCATGTACGTAACCCTAACCCTAACCCTAACCCTAACCCTAACCCTAACCCTGACCCTAAGAGGCCGAACCCAAAACGGAACTCTAAACGTCAGCTGTGCATGGCATGTACCTAACCCTAACCCTAACCCTAACCCTAACCCTAACCCTAACCCTAATCCTAAACCTAACCCTAATCCTCACCCTAAGATTCCTAACCCTAGACGGAACTCTAAACCTCAGCTGTGCATGGCAGGTACATAACCCTAACCCTAACCCTAACCCTAACCCTAACACTAACCCTAACGCTAACCCGAACCCTAACCCTAACCCTAATCCTGACCCTAAGAGGCCTAACCCTTGATGGAACTCTATAACCTCAGCTGTGCATGGCATGTACCTAACCCTAACCCTTACCCTAACCCTAATCCTAACCCTAACCCTAACCCTAACGCTAACCCGAACCCTAACCCTAACCCTAATCCTGACCCTAAGAGGCCTAACCCTAAACGCAACTCTAAACCTCAGCTGTGCATGGCATGTACCTAACCCTAACCCTAAGCCTAACCCTAACCCTAACCCTCAACACTGACCCTAAGAGGCCTAACCCAAAACGGAACTCTAAACCTCAGCTGTGCATGGCCTGCAGTTAACACTAACCCTAACCCTAACCCTAACCCTAACCCTAACCCTAATCCTGACCCTAAGGGTCCTAACCCTTGACGGAACTCTAAACCTCAGCTGTGCATGGCATGTACATAACCCTAACCCTAACCCTAACCCTAACCCTAACCCTAAGAGGCCTAACCCTAAATGCAACTCTAAACCTCAGCTGTGCATGGCATGTACGTAACCCTAAACCTAACCCTAACCCTAACCCTAACCCTGACCCTAAGAGGCCGAACCCAAAACGGAACTCTAAACCTCAGCTGTGCATGGCATGTACGTAACCCTAACACTAGCCCTAACCCTACCCCTAACCCTAACCCTAACCCTAACCCTAATCCTGACCCTAAGGGTCCTAACCCTTGACGGAACTCTAAACCTCAGCTGTGCATGGCATGTACATAACCCTAACCCTAACCCTAACCCTAACCCTAACCCTAAGAGGCCTAACCCTAAATGCAACTCTAAACCTCAGCTGTGCATGGCATGTACGTAACCCTAACCCTAACCCTAACCCTAACCCTAACCCTGACCCTAAGAGGCCGAACCCAAAACGGAACTCTAAACGTCAGCTGTGCATGGCATGTACCTAACCCTAACCCTAACCCTAACCCTATCCCTAACCCTAACCCTAACCCTAATCCTAAACCTAACCCTAATCCTGACCCTAAGATTCCTAACCCTAGACGGAACTCTAAACCTCAGCTGTGCATGGCAGTTACATAACCCTAACCCTAACCCTAACCCTAACACTAACCCTAACGCTAACCCGAACCCTAACCCTAACACTAATCCTGACCCTAAGAGGCCTAACCCTTGATGGAACTCTATAACCTCAGCTGTGCATGGCATGTACCTAACCCTAACCCTTACCCTAACCGTAATCCTAACCCTAACCCTAACCCTAACCCTAACCCTAACCCTAACCCTAACCCTAACACTGACCCTAAGAGGCCTAACCCAAAACGGAACTCTAAACCTCAGCTGTGCATGGCATGCAGTTAACACTAGCCCTAACCCTAACCCTAACCCTAACCCTAACCCTAAACCTAACCTTAACCCTAACCCTAAGAGGCCTAACCCTAAACGCAACTCTAAACCTCAGGTGTGCATGGCATGTACGTAACCCTAACCCTAACCCTAACCCTAACCCTAACCCTAACCCTAACCCTAATCCTGACACTAAGGGTCCTAACCCTTGACGGAACTCTAAACCTCAGCTGTGCATGGCATGTACATAACCCTAACCCTAACCCTAACCCTAACCCTAAGAGGCCTAACCCTAAATGCAACTTTAAACCTCAGCTGTGCATGGCATGTACGTAACCCTAACCCTAACCCTAACCCTAACCCTAACCCTAACCCTGACCCTAAGAGGCCGAACCCAAAACTAAACTCTAAACGTCAGCTGTGCATGGCATGTACCTAACCCTAACCCTAACCCTAACACTAACCCTAACGCTAACCCGAACCCTAACCCTAACCCTAATCCTGACCCTAAGAGGCCTAAACCTTGATGGAACTCTATAACCTCAGCTGTGCATGGCATGTACCTAACCCTAACCCTTACCCTAACCCTAATCCTAAACCTAACCCTAATCCTCACCCTAAGATTCCTAACCCTAGACGGAACTCTAAACCTCAGCTGTGCATGGCAGGTACATAACCCTAACCCTAACCCTAACCCTAACCCTAACACTAACCCTAACGCTAACCCGAACCCTAACCCTAACCCTAATCCTGACCCTAAGAGGCCTAACCCTTGATGGAACTCTATAACCTCAGCTGTGCATGGCATGTACCTAACCCTAACCCTTACCCTAACCCTAATCCTAACCCTAACCCTAACCCTAACGCTAACCCGAACCCTAACCCTAACCCTAATCCTGACCCTAAGAGGCCTAACCCTAAACGCAACTCTAAACCTCAGCTGTGCATGGCATGTACCTAACCCTAACCCTAACCCTAAGCCTAACCCTAACCCTGACCCTAACACTGACCCTAAGAGGCCTAACCCAAAACGGAACTCTAAACCTCAGCTGTGCATGGCCTGCAGTTAACACTAACCCTAACCCTAACCCTAACCCTAACCCTAACCCTAACCCTAACCCTAACCTTAACCCTAACCCTAACCCTAAGAGACCTAACCCAAAACGGAACTCTAAACCTCAGCTGTGCATGGCATGCACTTAACCCTAACCCTAACCCTAACCCTAACCCTAACCCTAACCCTAACCCTAATCCTGACCCTAAGGGTCCTAACCCTTGACGGAACTCTAAACCTCAGCTGTGCATGGCATGTACATAACCCTAACCCTAACCCTAACCCTAACCCTAAGAGGCCTAACCCTAAATGCAACTCTAAACCTCAGCTGTGCATGGCATGTATGTAACCCTAAACCTAACCCTAACCCTAACCCTAACCCTGACCCTAAGAGGCCGAACCCAAAACGGAACTCTAAACCTCAGCTGTGCATGGCATGTACCTAACCCTAACCCTAACCCTAACCCTAACCCTAACCCTAACCCTAACCCTAACCCTAACCCTAAGAGGCCTAACCCTAAATGCAACTTTAAACCTCAGCTGTGCATGGCATGTACGTAACCCTAACCCTAACCCTAACCCTAACCCTAACCCCAACCCTAACCCTAATCCTAAACCTAACCCTAATCCTGACCCTAAGATTCCTAACCCTTGACGGAACTCTAAACCTCAGCTGTGCATGGCATGTACATAACCCTAACCCTAACCCTAACCCTAACCCTAAGAGGCCTAACCCTAAATGCAACTTTAAACCTCAGCTGTGCATGGCATGTACATAACCCTAACCCTAACCCTAACCCTAACCCTAACCCTGACCCTAAGAGGCCAAACCCAAAACTCAACTCTAAACGTCAGCTGTGCATGGCATGTACCTAACCCTAACCCTAACCCTAACCCTAACCCTAACCCTAACCCTAACCCTAACCCTAATCCTAAACCTAACCCTAATCCTGACCCTAAGATTCCTAACCCTAGATGGAACTCTAAACCTCAGCTGTGCATGGCAGGTACATAACCCTAACCCTAACCCTAACCCTAACCCTAACACTAACCCTAACGCTAACCCGAACCCTAACCCTAACCCTAATCCTGACCCTAAGAGGCCTAAACCTTGATGGAACTCTATAACCTCAGCTGTGCATGGCATGTACCTAACCCTAACCCTTACCCTAACCCTAATCCTAACCCTAACCCTAACCCTAACGCTAAACCGAACCCTAACCCTAACCCCAATCCTGACCCTAAGAGGCCTAACCCTAAACGCAACTCTAAACCTCAGCTGTGCATGGCATGTACCTAACCCTAACCCTAACCCTAAGCCTAACCCTAAGCCTAACCCTAACACTGACCCTAAGAGGCCTAACCCAAAACGGAACTCTAAACCTCAGCTGTGCATGGCATGCAGTTAACACTAACCCTAACCCTAACCCTAACCCTAACCCTAACCCTAACCCTAACCTTAACCCTAACCCTAACCCTAAGAGACCTAACCCAAAACGGAACTCTAAACCTCAGCTGTGCATGGCATGCACTTAACCCTAACCGTAACCCTAACCCTAACCCTAACCCTAACCCTAACCCTAAACCTAACGTTAACCCTAA
>NW_026599595.1:1627500-1630000 GCF_023634155.1 Falco peregrinus | reverse complement strand
TAAGATTCCTAACCCTAGACGGAACTCTAAACCTCAGCTGTGCATGGCAGTTACATAACCCTAACCCTAACCCTAACCCTAACCCTAACACTAACCCTAACGCTAACCCGAACCCTAACCCTAACACTAATCCTGACCCTAAGAGGCCTAACCCTTGATGGAACTCTATAACCTCAGCTGTGCATGGCATGTACCTAACCCTAACCCTTACCCTAACCGTAATCCTAACCCTAACCCTAACCCTAACCCTAACCCTAACCCTAACCCTAACACTGACCCTAAGAGGCCTAACCCAAAACGGAACTCTAAACCTCAGCTGTGCATGGCATGCAGTTAACACTAGCCCTAACCCTAACCCTAACCCTAACCCTAACCCTAAACCTAACCTTAACCCTAACCCTAAGAGGCCTAACCCTAAACGCAACTCTAAACCTCAGGTGTGCATGGCATGTACGTAACCCTAACCCTAACCCTAACCCTAACCCTAACCCTAACCCTAACCCTAATCCTGACACTAAGGGTCCTAACCCTTGACGGAACTCTAAACCTCAGCTGTGCATGGCATGTACATAACCCTAACCCTAACCCTAACCCTAACCCTAAGAGGCCTAACCCTAAATGCAACTTTAAACCTCAGCTGTGCATGGCATGTACGTAACCCTAACCCTAACCCTAACCCTAACCCTAACCCTAACCCTGACCCTAAGAGGCCGAACCCAAAACTAAACTCTAAACGTCAGCTGTGCATGGCATGTACCTAACCCTAACCCTAACCCTAACACTAACCCTAACGCTAACCCGAACCCTAACCCTAACCCTAATCCTGACCCTAAGAGGCCTAAACCTTGATGGAACTCTATAACCTCAGCTGTGCATGGCATGTACCTAACCCTAACCCTTACCCTAACCCTAATCCTAAACCTAACCCTAATCCTCACCCTAAGATTCCTAACCCTAGACGGAACTCTAAACCTCAGCTGTGCATGGCAGGTACATAACCCTAACCCTAACCCTAACCCTAACCCTAACACTAACCCTAACGCTAACCCGAACCCTAACCCTAACCCTAATCCTGACCCTAAGAGGCCTAACCCTTGATGGAACTCTATAACCTCAGCTGTGCATGGCATGTACCTAACCCTAACCCTTACCCTAACCCTAATCCTAACCCTAACCCTAACCCTAACGCTAACCCGAACCCTAACCCTAACCCTAATCCTGACCCTAAGAGGCCTAACCCTAAACGCAACTCTAAACCTCAGCTGTGCATGGCATGTACCTAACCCTAACCCTAACCCTAAGCCTAACCCTAACCCTGACCCTAACACTGACCCTAAGAGGCCTAACCCAAAACGGAACTCTAAACCTCAGCTGTGCATGGCCTGCAGTTAACACTAACCCTAACCCTAACCCTAACCCTAACCCTAACCCTAACCCTAACCCTAACCCTAACCTTAACCCTAACCCTAAGAGGCCTAACCCTAAACGCAACTCTAAACCTCAGCTGTGCATGGCATGCACTTAACCCTAACCCTAACCCTAACCCTAACCCTAACCCTAACCCTAACCCTAATCCTGACCCTAAGGGTCCTAACCCTTGACGGAACTCTAAACCTCAGCTGTGCATGGCATGTACATAACCCTAACCCTAACCCTAACCCTAACCCTAAGAGGCCTAACCCTAAATGCAACTCTAAACCTCAGCTGTGCATGGCATGTATGTAACCCTAAACCTAACCCTAACCCTAACCCTAACCCTGACCCTAAGAGGCCGAACCCAAAACGGAACTCTAAACCTCAGCTGTGCATGGCATGTACCTAACCCTAACCCTAACCCTAACCCTAACCCTAACCCTAACCCTAACCCTAACCCTAACCCTAAGAGGCCTAACCCTAAATGCAACTTTAAACCTCAGCTGTGCATGGCATGTACGTAACCCTAACCCTAACCCTAACCCTAACCCTAACCCCAACCCTAACCCTAATCCTAAACCTAACCCTAATCCTGACCCTAAGATTCCTAACCCTTGACGGAACTCTAAACCTCAGCTGTGCATGGCATGTACATAACCCTAACCCTAACCCTAACCCTAACCCTAAGAGGCCTAACCCTAAATGCAACTTTAAACCTCAGCTGTGCATGGCATGTACGTAACCCTAACCCTAACCCTAACCCTAACCCTAACCCTGACCCTAAGAGGCCGAACCCAAAACTCAACTCTAAACGTCAGCTGTGCATGGCATGTACCTAACCCTAACCCTAACCCTAACCCTAACCCTAACCCTAACCCTAACCCTAACCCTAATCCTAAACCTAACCCTAATCCTGACCCTAAGATTCCTAACCCTAGATGGAACTCTAAACCTCAGCTGTGCATGGCAGGTACATAACCCTAACCCTAACCCTAACCCTAACCCTAACACTAACCCTAACGCTAACCCGAACCCTAACCCTAACCCTAATCCTGACCCTAAGACGCCTAAACCTTGATGGAACTCT
>NW_026599595.1:1617500-1620000 GCF_023634155.1 Falco peregrinus | reverse complement strand
ATGCAGTTAACACTAGCCCTAACCCTAACCCTAACCCTAACCCTAACCCTAAACCTAACCTTAACCCTAACCCTAAGAGGCCTAACCCTAAACGCAACTCTAAACCTCAGGTGTGCATGGCATGTACGTAACCCTAACCCTAACCCTAACCCTAACCCTAACCCTAACCCTAACCCTAATCCTGACACTAAGGGTCCTAACCCTTGACGGAACTCTAAACCTCAGCTGTGCATGGCATGTACATAACCCTAACCCTAACCCTAACCCTAACCATAAGAGGCCTAACCCTAAATGCAACTTTAAACCTCAGCTGTGCATGGCATGTACGTAACCCTAACCCTAACCCTAACCCTAACCCTAACCCTAACCCTGACCCTAAGAGGCCGAACCCAAAACTAAACTCTAAACGTCAGCTGTACATGGCATGTACCTAACCCTAACCCTAACCCTAACACTAACCCTAACGCTAACCCGAACCCTAACCCTAACCCTAATCCTGACCCTAAGAGGCCTAAACCTTGATGGAACTCTATAACCTCAGCTGTGCATGGCATGTACCTAACCCTAACCCTTACCCTAACCCTAATCCTAAACCTAACCCTAATCCTCACCCTAAGATTCCTAACCCTAGACGGAACTCTAAACCTCAGCTGTGCATGGCAGGTACATAACCCTAACCCTAACCCTAACCCTAACCCTAACACTAACCCTAACGCTAACCCGAACCCTAACCCTAACCCTAATCCTGACCCTAAGAGGCCTAACCCTTGATGGAACTCTATAACCTCAGCTGTGCATGGCATGTACCTAACCCTAACCCTTACCCTAACCCTAATCCTAACCCTAACCCTAACCCTAACGCTAACCCGAACCCTAACCCTAACCCTAATCCTGACCCTAAGAGGCCTAACCCTAAACGCAACTCTAAACCTCAGCTGTGCATGGCATGTACCTAACCCTAACCCTAACCCTAAGCCTAACCCTAACCCTGACCCTAACACTGACCCTAAGAGGCCTAACCCAAAACGGAACTCTAAACCTCAGCTGTGCATGGCCTGCAGTTAACACTAACCCTAACCCTAACCCTAACCCTAACCCTAACCCTAACCCTAACCCTAACCTTAACCCTAACCCTAACCCTAAGAGACCTAACCCAAAACGGAACTCTAAACCTCAGCTGTGCATGGCATGCACTTAACCCTAACCCTAACCCTAACCCTAACCCTAACCCTAACCCTAACCCTAATCCTGACCCTAAGGGTCCTAACCCTTGACGGAACTCTAAACCTCAGCTGTGCATGGCATGTACATAACCCTAACCCTAACCCTAACCCTAACCCTAAGAGGCCTAACCCTAAATGCAACTCTAAACCTCAGCTGTGCATGGCATGTATGTAACCCTAAACCTAACCCTAACCCTAACCCTAACCCTGACCCTAAGAGGCCGAACCCAAAACGGAACTCTAAACCTCAGCTGTGCATGGCATGTACCTAACCCTAACCCTAACCCTAACCCTAACCCTAACCCTAACCCTAACCCTAACCCTAACCCTAAGAGGCCTAACCCTAAATGCAACTTTAAACCTCAGCTGTGCATGGCATGTACGTAACCCTAACCCTAACCCTAACCCTAACCCTAACCCCAACCCTAACCCTAATCCTAAACCTAACCCTAATCCTGACCCTAAGATTCCTAACCCTTGACGGAACTCTAAACCTCAGCTGTGCATGGCATGTACATAACCCTAACCCTAAACCTAACCCTAACCCTAAGAGGCCTAACCCTAAATGCAACTTTAAACCTCAGCTGTGCATGGCATGTACGTAACCCTAACCCTAACCCTAACCCTAACCCTAACCCTGACCCTAAGAGGCCGAACCCAAAACTCAACTCTAAACGTCAGCTGTGCATGGCATGTACCTAACCCTAACCCTAACCCTAACCCTAACCCTAACCCTAATCCTAAACCTAACCCTAATCCTGACCCTAAGATTCCTAACCCTATATGGAACTCTAAACCTCAGCTGTGCATGGCAGGTACATAACCCTAACCCTAACCCTAACCCTAACCCTAACACTAACCCTAACGCTAACCCGAACCCTAACCCTAACCCTAATCCTGACCCTAAGAGGCCTAAACCTTGATGGAACTCTATAACCTCAGCTGTGCATGGCATGTACCTAACCCTAACCCTTACCCTAACCCTAATCCTAACCCTAACCCTAACCCTAACGCTAAACCGAACCCTAACCCTAACCCCAATCCTGACCCTAAGAGGCCTAACCCTAAACGCAACTCTAAACCTCAGCTGTGCATGGCATGTACCTAACCCTAACCCTAACCCTAAGCCTAACCCTAAGCCTAACCCTAACACTGACCCTAAGAGGCCTAACCCAAAACGGAACTCTAAACCTCAGCTGTGCATGGCATGCAGTTAACACTAACCCTAACCCTAACCCTAACCCTAACCCTAACCCTAACCCTAACCTTAACCCTAA
>NW_026599595.1:1585000-1595000 GCF_023634155.1 Falco peregrinus | reverse complement strand
TCCTAACCCTTGACGGAACTCTAAACCTCAGCTGTGCATGGCATGTACATAACCCTAACCCTAACCCTAACCCTAACCCTAACCCTAACCCTAAGAGGCCTAACCCTAAATGCAACTCTAAACCTCAGCTGTGCATGGCATGTACGTAACCCTAAACCTAACCCTAACCCTAACCCTAACCCTGACCCTAAGAGGCCGAACCCAAAACGGAACTCTAAACGTCACCTGTGCATGGCATGTACCTAACCCTAACCCTAACCCTAACCCTAACCCTAAGAGGCCTAACCCTAAATGCAACTTTAAACCTCAGCTGTGCATGGCATGTACGTAACCCTAACCCTAACCCTAACCCTAACCCTAACCCTGACCCTAAGAGGCCGAACCCAAAACGGAACTCTAAACGTCAGCTGTGCATGGCATGTACCTAACCCTAACCCTAACCCTAACCCTAACCCTAACCCTAAACCTAACCCTAATCCTAAACCTAACCCTAATCCTGACCCTAAGATTCCTAACCCTAGGCGGAACTCTAAACCTCAGCTGTGCATGGCAGGTACATAACCCTAACCCTAACCCTAACCCTAACCCTAACACTAACCCTAACGCTAACCCGAATCCTAACCCTAACCCTAATCCTGACCCTAAGAGGCCTAAACCTTGATGGAACTCTATAACCTCAGCTGTGCATGGCATGTACCTAACCCTAACCCTTACCCTAACCCTAATCCTAACCCTAACCCTAACCCTAACGCTAACCTTAAACCTAACCCTAACCCTAATCCTGACCCTAAGAGGCCTAACCCTAAACGCAACTCTAAACCTCAGCTGTGCATGGCATGTACCTAACCCTAACCCTAACCCTAACCCTAAGCCTAACCCTAACCCTAACCCTAACACTGACCCTAAGAGGCCTAACCCAAAACGGAACTCTAAACCTCAGCTGTGCATGGCATGCACTTAACCCTAACCCTAACCCTAACCCTAACCCTAACCCTAACCCTAACCCTATACCCTAACCCTAACCCTAACCCTAACCCTAATCCTGACCCTAAGGGTCCTAACCCTTGACGGAACTCTAAACCTCAGCTGTGCATGGCATGTACATAACCCTAACCCTAACCCTAACCCTAACCCTAACCTTAAACCTAACCTTAACCCTAACCCTAAGAGGCCTAACCCTAAACGCAACTCTAAACCTCAGCTGTGCATGGCATGTACGTAACCCTAACCCTAACCCTAACCCTAACCCTAACCCTAACCCTAACCCTAATCCTGACCCTAAGGGTCCTAACCCTTGACGGAACTCTAAACCTCAGCTGTGCATGGCATGTACATAACCCTAACCCTAACCCTAACCCTAACCCTAAGAGGCCTAACCCTTAATGCAACTTTAAACCTCAGCTGTGCATGGCATGTACGTAACCCTAACCCTAACCCTAACCCTAACCCTAACCCTGACCCTAAGAGGCCGAACCCAAAACGGAACTCTAAACGTCAGCTGTGCATGGCATGTACCTAACCCTAACCCTAACCCTAACCCTAACCCTAACCCTAACCCTAACCCTAATCCTAAACCTAACCCTAATCCTGACCCTAAGATTCCTAACCCTAGACGGAACTCTAAACCTCAGCTGTGCATGGCAGGTACATAACCATAACCCTAACCCTAACCCTAACACTAACCCTAACGCTAACCCGAACCCTAACCCTAACCCTAATCCTGACCCTAAGAGGCCTAACCCTTCATGGAACTCTATAACCTCAGCTGTGCATGGCATGTACCTAACCCTAACCCTTACCCTAACCCTAATCCTAACCCAATCCCTAACCCTAACGCTAACCCGAACCCTAACCCTAACCCTAATCCTGACCCTAAGAGGCCTAACCCTAAACGCAACTCTAAACCTCAGCTGTGCATGGCATATACCTAACCCTAACCCTAACCCTAAGCCTAACCCTAACCCTAACTCTAACACTGACCCTAAGAGCCCTAACCCAAAACGGAACTCTAAACCTCAGCTGTGCATGGCATGCAGTTAACACTAACCCTAACCCTAACCCTAACCCTAACCCTAACCCTAACCCTGACCTTAACCCTAACCCTAACCCTAAGAGACCTAACCCAAAACGGAACTCTAAACCTCAGCTGTGCATGGCATGCACTTAACCCTAACCGTAACCGTAACCCTAACCCTAACCCTAACCCTAAACCTAACCTTAACCCTAACCCTAAGTGGCCTAACCCTAAACGCAACTCTAAACTTCAGCTGTGCATGGCATGTACGTAACCCTAACCCTAACCCTAACCCTAACCCTAACCCTAACCCTAACCCTAACCCTAAGAGGCCTAACCCTAAACGCAACTCTAAACCTCAGCTGTGCATGGCATGCACTTAAACCCTAACCCTAACCCTAACCCTAACCCTAACCCTAACCCTAACCCTAACCCTAACCCTAACCCTAAACGTAACCCTAAACCTAACCCTAACCCTAACCCTAACCCTAACCCTAACCCTGACCCTAAGAGGCCTAACCCAAAACGGAACTCTAAACCTCAGCTGTGCATGGCATGCACTTAACCCTAACCCTAACCCTAACCCTAACCCTAACCCTAAGCCTAACCCTAACCCTAACCCTAACACTGACCCTAAGAGGCCTAACCCAAAACGGAACTCTAAACCTCAGCTGTGCATGGCATGCAGTTAACACTAACCCTAACCCTAACCCTAACCCTAACCCTAACCCTAACCCTAACCCTAAGAGGCCTAACCCTAAACGCAACTCTAAACCTCAGCTGTGCATGGCATGTACCTAACCCTAACCCTAACCCTAAGCCTAACCCTAACCCTAACCCTAACCCTAACCCTAACCCTAACCCTAAGAGGCCTAACCCTAAACGCAACTCTAAACCTCAGCTGTGCATGGCATGTACCTAACCCTAACCCTAACCCTAACCCTAACCCTAACCCTAACCCTAACCCTAACCCTAACCCTAACCCTAAGAGGCCTAACCCTAAACGCAACTCTAAACCTCAGCTGTGCATGGCATGTACCTAACCCTAACCCTAACCCTAACCCTAACCCTAACCCTAACCCTAAGAGGCCTAACCCTAAACGGAACTCAAAACCTCAGCTGTGCATGGCATGCACTTAACCGTAACCCTAACCCTAACCCTAACCCTAACCCTAACCCTAACCCTAATCCTAACCCTAAGAGGCCTAACCCTAAACGCAACTCTAAACCTCAGCTGTGCATGGCATGTACCTAACCCTAACCCTAACCCTAACCCTAACCCTAACCCTAACCCTAACCCTAACCCTAACCCTAACCCTAACCCTAACCCTAACCCTAACCCTAAGAGGCCTAACCCTAAACGCAACTCTAAACCTCAGCTGTGCATGGCATGTACCTAACCCTAACCCTAACCCTAACCCTAACCCTAACCCTAACCCTAACCCTGACCCTAAGAGGCCTAACACAAAACGGAACTCTAAACCTCAGCTGTGCATTGCATGCACTTAACCCTAACCCTAACCCTAACCCTAACCCTAACCCTAAACCTAACCCTAATCCTAACCCTAACCCTAAGAGACCTAACCCAAAACGGAACTCTAAACGTCACCTGTGCATGGCATGCACTTAACCCTAACCCTAACCCTAACCCTAACCCTAACCCTAACCCTAAACCTAACCTTAACCCTAACCCTAAGAGGCCTAACCCTAAACGCAACTCTAAACCTCAGCTGTGCATGGCATGTACGTGACCCTAACCCTAAACCTAACACTAACCCTAATGCTAACCCTAACCCTAATCCTGACCCTAAGCGTCCTAACCCTTGACGGAACTCTAAACCTCAGCTGTGCATGGCATGTACATAACCCTAACCCTAACCCTAACCCTAACCCTAAGAGGCCTAAACCTAAATGCAACTCTAAACCTCAGCTGTGCATGGCATGTAGGTAACCCTAAACCTAACCCTAACCCTAACCCTAACCCTAACCCTAACCCTAATCCTATACCTAACCCTAATCCTGACCCTAAGAGTCCTAACCCTAGACGGAACTCTAAAACTCAGCTGTGCATGGCAGGTACATAACCCTAAACCTAACCCTAACCCTAACCCTAACCCTAACCCTAACCCTAACCCTAACCCTAAACCTAACCCTAATCCTGACCCTAAGAGGCCTAACCCTTGACGGAACTCTAAACCTCAGCTGTGCATGGCATGTACATAACCCTAACCCTAACCCTAACCCTAACCCTAACCCTAACCCTAACCCTAACCCTAACGCTAACCCGAACCCTAACCCTAACCCTAAACTTAACCCTAACCCTAAGAGACCTAACCCTAAACGGAACTCTAAACCTCAGATGTGCATGGCATGTACGTAACCCTAACCCTAACCCTAACCCTAACCATAACCCTAACCCTAATCCTAAACCTAACCCTAATCCTGACCCTAAGAGTCCTAACCCTAGACGGAACTCTAATCTCAGCTGTGCATGGCAGGTACATAACCCTAACCCTAACCCTAATCCTAACCCTAACACTAACCCTAACGCTAACCCGAACCCTAACCCTAACCCTAATCCTGACCCTAAGAGGCCTAACCCTTGACGGAACTCTAAACCTCAGCTGTGCATGGCATGTACATAACCCTAACCCTAACCCTAACCCTAACCCTAAAAGGCCTAACCCTAAATGCAACTTTAAACCTCAGCTGTGCATGGCATGTACGTAACCCTAACCCTAACCCTAACCCTAACCCTAACCCTGACCCTAAGAGGCCGAACCCAAAACGGAACTCTAAACGTCAGCTGTGCATGGCATGTACCTAACCCTAACCCTAACCCTAACCCTAACCCTAACCCTAACCCTAACCCTAACCCTAACCCTAATCCTAAACCTAACCCTAATCCTCACCCTAAGATTCCTAACCCTAGACGGAACTCTAAACCTCACCTGTGCATGGCAGGTACATAACCCTAACCCTAACCCTAACCCTAACCCTAACACTAACCCTAACGCTAACCCGAACCCTAACCCTAACCCTAATCCTGACCCTAAGAGGCCTAAACCTTGATGGAACTCTATAACCTCAGCTGTGCATGGCATGTACCTAACCCTAACCCTTACCCTAACCCTAACCCTAACCCTAACCCTAACCCTAACGCTAACCCGAACCCTAACCCTAACTCTAATCCTGACCCTAAGAGGCCTAACCCTAAACGCAACTCTAAACCTCAGCTGTGCATGGCATGTACCTAACCCTAACCCTAACCCTAACCCTAACCCTAACCCTAACCCTAACACTGACCCTAAGAGGCCTAACCCAAAACGGAACTCTAAACCTCAGCTGTGCATGGCATGCAGTTAACACTAACCCTAACCCTAACCCTAACCCTAACCCTAACCCTAACCCTAACCCTGACCTTAACCCTAACCCTAACCCTAAGAGACCTAACCCAAAACGGAACTCTAAACCTCAGCTGTGCATGGCATGCACTTAACCCTAACCCTAACCCTAACCCTAACCCTAACCCTAACCCTAACCCTAAACCTAACCTTAACCCTAACCCTAAGAGGCCTAACCCTAAACGCAACTCTAAACTTCAGCTGTGCATGGCATGTACGTAATCCTAACCCTAACCCTAACCCTAACCCTAACCCTAACCCTAATCCTAACCCTAATCCTGACCCTAAGGGTCCTAACCCTTGACGGAACTCTAAACCTCAGCTGTGCATGGCATGTACATAACCCTAACCCTAACCCTAACCCTAACCCTAACCCTAACCCTAAGAGGCCTAACCCTAAATGCAACTCTAAACCTCAGCTGTGCATGGCATGTACGTAACCCTAAACCTAACCCTAACCCTAACCCTAACCCTGACCCTAAGAGGCCGAACCCAAAACGGAACTCTAAACGTCACCTGTGCATGGCATGTACCTAACCCTAACCCTAACCCTAACCCTAACCCTAACCCTAACCCTAACCCTAACCCTAAGAGGCCTAACCCTAAACGCAACTCTAAACCTCAGCTGTGCATGGCATGTACGTAACCCTAACCCTAACCCTAACCCTAACCCTAACCCTGACCCTAAGAGGCCGAACCCAAAACGGAACTCTAAACGTCAGCTGTGCATGGCATGTACCTAACCCTAACCCTAACCCTAACCCTAACCCTAACCCCAACCCTAACCCTAATCCTAAACCTAACCCTAATCCTGACCCTAAGATTCCTAACCCTAGACGGAACTCTAAACCTCAGCTGTGCATGGCAGGTACATAACCCTAACCCTAACCCTAACCCTAACCTTAACACTAACCCTAACGCTAACCCGAACCCTAACCCTAACCCTAATCCTGACCCTAAGAGGCCTAACCCTTGATGGAACACCATAACCTCAGCTGTGCATGGCATGTACCTAACCCTAACCCTTACCCTAACCCGAACCCTAACACTAATCCTAACCCTAACCCTAACCCTAACCCTAACCCTAACCCTAACCCTAACTTTAGCCCTAACCCTAATCGTAACCCTAACCATAAGAGACCTAAACCTAAACGGAACTCTAAACCTCAGCTGTGCATGGCAGGTACATAACCCTAACTCTTACCCTAACCCTAACCCTAACCCTAACCCTAACCCTAACCCTAACCCTAACCCTAACCCTAACCCTAACGCTAACCCGAACCCTAACCCTAACCCAATCCTGACCCTAAGAGGCCTAATCCAAAACGCAACTCTAAACCTCAGCTGTGCATGGCATGTACCTAACCCTAACCTTAACCCTAACCCTAACCCTAACCCTAACCCTAACCCTGACCCTAAGAGGCCTAACCCAAAACGGAACTCTAAACCTCAGCTGTGCATGGCATGCAGTTAACACTAACCCTAACCCTAACCCTAACCCTAACCCTAACCCTAACCCTAACCCTAATCCTGACCCTAAGAGGCCTAACCCTTGACGGAACTCTAAACCTCAGCTGTGCATGGCATGTACATAACGCTAACCCTAACCCTAACCCTAACCCTAACCCTAATCCTGACCCTAAGAGACCTAACCCAAAACGGAACTCTAAGCGTCAGCTGTGCATGGCATGCACTTAACCCTAACCCTAACCCTAACCCTAACCGTAACCCTAACCCTAACCCTAACCCTAACCCTAAGAGGCCTAACCCTAAACGCAACTCTAAACTTCAACTGTGCATGGCATGTACGTAACCCTAACCCTAACCCTAACCCTAACCCTAACCCTAACCCTAACCCTAACCCTAACCCTAACCCTAATCCTGACCCTAAGGGTCCTAACCCTTGACGGAACTCTAAACCTCAGCTGTGCATGGCATGTACATAACCCTAACCCTAACCCTAACCCTAACCCTAACCCTAACCCTAACCCTAACCCTAAGAGGCCTAACCCTAAATGCAACTCTAAACCTCAGCTGTGCATGGCATGTACGTAACCCTAACCCTAACCCTAACCCTAACCCTAACCCTGACCCTAAGAGGCCGAACCCAAAACGGAACTCTAAACGTCACCTATGCATGGCATGTACCTAACCCTAACCCTAACCCTAACCCTAACCCTAACCCTAACCCTAACCCTAACCCTAACCCTAACCCTAACCCTAAGAGGCCTAACCCTAAATGCAACTTTAAACCTCAGCTGTGCATGGCATGTACGTAACCCTAACCCTAACCCTAACCCTAACCCTAACCCTGACCCTAAGAGGCCGAACCCAAAACGGAACTCTAAACGTCAGCTGTGCATGGCATGTACCTAACCCTAACCCTAACCCTAACCCTAACCCTAACCCCAACCCTAACCCTAATCCTAAACCTAACCCTAATCCTGACCCTAAGATTCCTAACCCTAGACGGAACTCTAAACCTCAGCTGTGCATGGCAGGTACATAACCCTAACCCTAACCCTAACCCTAACCCTAACCCTAACCCTAACCCTAACGCTAACCCGAACCCTAACCCTAACCCTAATCCTGACCCTAAGAGGCCTAACCCTTGATGGAACTCTATAACCTCAGCTGTGCATGGCATGTACCTAACCCTAACCCTTACCCTAACCCTAATCCTAACCCTAACCCTAACCCTAACGCTAACCCGAACCCTAACCCTAACCCTAATCCTGACCCTAAGAGGCCTAACCCTAAACGCAACTCTAAACCTCAGCTGTGCATGGCATGTCCCTAACCCTAACCCTAACCCTAAGCCTAACCCTAACCCTAACCCTAACACTGACCCTAAGAGGCCTAACCCAAAACGGAACTCTAAACCTCAGCTGTGCATGGCATGCAGTTAACACTAACCCTAACCCTAACCCTAACCCTAACCCTAAACCTAACCCTAACCTTAACCCTAACCCTAACCCTAAGAGACCTAACCCTAGACGGAACTCTAAACCTCAGCTGTGCATGGCATGCACATAACCCTAACCCTAACCCTAACCCTAACCCTAACCCTAACCCTAACCCTAACCTTAACCCTAACCCTAAGAGGCCTAACCCTAAACGCAACTCTAAACCTCAGCTGTGCATGGCATGTACGTAACCCTAACCCTAACCCTAACCCTACCCCTAACCCTAACCCTAACCCTAACCCTAATCCTGACCCTAAGGGTCCTAACCCTTGACGGAACTCTAAACCTCAGCTGTGCATGGCATGTACATAACCCTAACCCTAACCCTAACCCTAACGCTAACCCTAAGTGGCCTAACCCTAAATGCAACTCTAAACCTCAGCTGTGCATGGCATGTACGTAACCCTAACCCTAACCCTAACCCTAACCCTAACCCTGACCCTAAGAGGCCGAACCCAAAATGGAACTCTAAACGTCAGCTGTGCATGGCATGTACCTAACCCTAACCCTAACCCTAACCCTAACCCTAACCCTAACCCTAACCCTAACCCTAACCCTAATCCTAAACCTAACCCTAATCCTGACCCTAAGATTCCTAACCCTAGACGGAACTCTAAACCTCAGCTGTGCATGGCAGGTACATAACCCTAACCCTAACCCTAACCCTAAACCTAACCCTAACACTAACCCTAACGCTAACCCGAACCCTAACCCTAACACTAATCCTGACCCTAAGAGGCCTAACCCTTGATGGAACTCTATAACCTCAGCTCTGCATGGCATGTACCTAACCCTAAGCCTTACCCTAACCCTAATCCTAACCCTAACCCTAACCCTAACGCTAACCCGAACCCTAACCCTAACCCTAATCCTGACCCTAAGAGGCGTAACCCTAAACGCAACTCTAAACCTCAGCTGTGCATGGCATGTACCTAACCCTAACCCTAACCCTAAGCCTAACCCTAAGCCTAACCCTAACACTGACCCTAAGAGGCCTAACCCAAAACGGAACTCTAAACCTCAGCTGTGCATGGCATGCAGTTAACACTAGCCCTAACCCTAACCCTAACCCTAACCCTAACCCTAACCCTAATCCTGACCCTAAGGGTCCTAACCCTTGACGGAACTCTAAACCTCAGCTGTGCATGGCATGTACATAACCCTAAGCCTAACCCTAACCCTAACCCTAACCCTAAGAGGCCTAACCCTAAATGCAACTTTAAACCTAAGCTGTGCATGGCATGTACGTAACCCTAACCCTAACCCTAACCCTAACCCTAACCCTGACCCTAAGAGGCCGAACCCAAAACGGAACTCTGAACGTCAGCTGTGCATGGCATGTACCTAACCCTAACCCTAACCCTAACCCTAACCCTAACCCTAACCCTAATCCTAAACCTAACCCTAATCCTGACCCAAGATTCCTAACCCTAGATGGAACTCTAAACCTCAGCTGTGCATGGCAGGTACATAACCCTAACCCTAACCCTAACCCTAACCCTAACACTAACCCTAACGCTAACGCGAACCCTAACCCTAACCCTAATCCTGACCCTAAGAGGCCTAAACCTTGATGGAACTCTATAACCTCAGCTGTGCATGGCATGTACCTAACC
>NW_026599595.1:1572500-1580000 GCF_023634155.1 Falco peregrinus | reverse complement strand
TCAGCTGTGCATGGCATGCAGTTAACACTAACCCTAACCCTAACCCTAACCCTAACCCTGATTCTAAGAGGCCGAACCCAAAACGGAACTCTAAATGTCAGCTGTGCATGGCATGTACCTAACCCTAACCCTAACCCTAACCCTAACCCTAACCCGAACCCTAACCCTAATCCTAAACCTAACCCTAATCCTGACCCTAAGATTCCTAACCCTAGACGGAACTCTAAACCTCAGCTGTGCATGGCATGTACCTAACCCTAACCCTAACCCTAACCCTAACCTAACCCTAACACTAACCCTAACGCTAACCCGAACCCTAACCCTAACCCTAATCCTGACCCTAAGAGGCCTAAACCTTGATGGAACTCTATAACCTCAGCTGTGCATGGCATGTACCTAACCCTAACCCTAACCCTAACCCTAACCTAACCCTAACACTAACCCTAACGCTAACCCGAACCCTAACCCTAACCCTAATCCTGACCCTAAGAGGCCTAAACCTTGATGGAACTCTATAACCTCAGCTGTGCATGGCATGTACCTAACCCTAACCCTTACCCTAACCCTAATCCTAACCCTAACCCTAACCCTAACGCTAACCCGAACCCTAACCCTAACCCTAATCCTGACCCTAAGAGGCCTAACCCTAAACGCAACTCTAAACCTCAGCTGTGCATGGCATGTACCTAACCCTAACCCTAACCCTAAGCCTAACCCTAACCCTAACCCTAACACTGACCCTAAGAGGCCTAACCCAAAACGGAACTCTAAACCTCAGCTGTGCATGGCATGCAGTTAACACTAACCTTAACCAAAACCCTAACCCTAACCCTAACCCTAACCCTAACCCTAACCTTAACCCTAACCCTAACCCTAAGAGACCTAACCCAAAACGGAACTCTAAACCTCAGCTGTGCATGGCATGCACTTAACCCTAACCCTAACCCTAACCCTAACCCTAACCCTAACCCTAATCCTTACCCTAAACCTAACCCTAACCCTAACCCTAAGAGGCCTAACCCTAAACGCAACTCTAAACCTCAGCTGTGCATGGCATGCACTTAACCGTAACCCTAACCCTAACCCTAACCCTAACCCTAACCCTAACGCTAACCCTAACCCTAACCCTAACCCTAACCCTAACCCTAACCCTAATCCTGACCCTAAGAGGCCTAACCCTTGACGGAACTCTAAACCTCAGCTGTGCATGGCATGTACATAACGCTAACCCTAACCCTAACCCTAACCCTAAGCCTAACCCTTACCCTAACCCTAATCCTGACCCTAAAAGGCCTAACCCTTGACGGAACTCTAAACCTCAGCTGTGCATGGCATGTACCTAACCCTAACCCTAACCCTAACCCTAACCCTAACCCTAACCCTAACCCTAACCCTAACCCTAACCCTGACCCTAAGAGGCCTAACCCAAAACGGAACTCTAAACCTCAGCTGTGCATGGCATGCACTTAAACCCTAACCCTAACCCTAACCCTAAACCTAACCGTAATCCTAACCCTAACCCTAACCCTAACCCTAACCGTAAGAGGCCTAACCCTAAACGCAACTCTAAACCTCAGCTGTGCATGGCTTGCACTTAACCGTAACCCTAACCCTAACCCTAACCCTAACCCTAACCCTAACGCTAACCCTAATCCTAACCCTAACCGTAACCCTAACCCTAACCCTAACCCTAACCCTAACCCTAACCCTAACCCTAACCCTAACCCTGACCCTAAGAGGCCTAACACAAAACGGAACTCTAAACCTCAGCTGTGCATGGCATGCACTTAACCCTAACCCTAACCCTAACCCTAACCCTAACCCTAACCCTAACCCTAACCTTAACCCTAACCCTAAGAGGCCTAACCCTAAACGCAACTCTAAACCTCAGCTGTGCATGGCATGCACTTAACCGTAACCCTAACCCTAACCCTAACCCTAACCCTAACCCTAACCCTAACCCTAACCCTAACCCTAACCCTAACCCTAACCCTAACCCTAACCCTAAGAGGCCTAACCCTAAACGCAACTCTAAACCTCAGCTGTGCATGGCATGTACGTGACCCTAACCCTAACCCTAACCCTAACTCTAACCCTAACCCTAACCCTAACCCTAACCCTAACCCTAACCCTAACCGTAACCCTGACCCTAAGAGGCCTAACCCAAAACGGAACTCTAAACCTCAGCTGTGCATGGCATGCACTTAACCCGAACCCTAACCCTAACCCTAACCCTAACCCTAACCCTAACCCTAACCTTAACCCTAACCCTAAGAGGCCTAACCCTAAACGCAACTCTAAACCTCAGCTGTGCATGGCATGCACTTAAACCCTAAACCTAACCCTAACCCTAACCCGAACCCTAACCCTAACCCTAACCGTAACCCTAACGCTAACCCTAACCCTAACCCTAACCCTAACCCTAACCCTAACCCTAACACGAACCCTAACACGAACCCTAACCCTGACCCTAAGAGGCCTAACCCAAAACGGAACTCTAAACCTCAGCTGTGCATGGCATGCACTTAACCCTAACCCTAACCCTAACCCTAACCCTAACCCTAACCCTAAGCCTAACCCTAACCCTAACCCTAACCCTGACCCTAAGAGGCCTAACCCAAAACGGAACTCTAAACCTCAGCTGTGCATGGCATGCACTTAACCCGAACCCTAACCCTAACCCTAACCCTAACCCTAACCCTAACCCTGACCCTAAGAGGCCTAACCCAAAACGGAACTCTAAACCTCAGCTGTGCATGGCATGTACCTAACCCTAACCCTAACCCTAACCCTAACCCTAACCCTAACCCTAACCCTAACCCTAAGAGGCCTAACCCTAAACGCAACTCTAAACCTCAGCTGTGCATGGCATGTACGTAACCCTAACCCTAACCGTAACCCTAACCGTAACCCTGACCCTAAGAGGCCTAACCCAAAACGGAACTCTAAACCTCAGCTGTGCATGGCATGCACTTAACCCTAACCCTAAACCTAACCGTAATCCTAACCCTAACCCTAACCCTAACCCTAACCCTAACCCTAAGAGGCCTAACCCTAAACGCAACTCTAAACCTCAGCTGTGCATGGCATGTACCTAACCCTAACCCTAACCCTAACCCTAACCCTAACCCTAACCCTAACCCTAACCCTAACCCTAACCCTAACCCTAACCCTAAGAGGCCTAACCCTAAACGCAACTCTAAACCTCAGCTGTGCATGGCATGCACTTAACCGTAACCGTAACCGTAACCCTAACCCTAACCCTAACCCTAACCCTAACCCTAACCCTAACCCTAACCGTAACCCTAACCCTAACCGTAACCCTAACGCTAACCCTAACCCTAACCCTAACCCTAACCCTAACCCTAACCCTAACCCTAACCCTAACCCTAACCCTGACCCTAACCCTAAGAGGCCTAACCCAAAACGGAACTCTAAACCTCAGCTGTGCATGGCATGTACCTAACCCTAACCCTAACCCTAACCCTAACCCTAACCCTAACCCTAACCCTAACCCTAACCCTAAGAGGCCTAACCCTAAACGCAACTCTAAACCTCAGCTGTGCATGGCATGCACTTAACCGTAACCGTAACCGTAACCCTAACCCTAACCCTAACCCTAACCCTAACCCTAACCCTAACCCTAACCGTAACCCTAACCCTAACCGTAACCCTAACGCTAACCCTAACCCTAACCCTAACCCTAACCCTAACCCTAACCCTAACCCTAACCCTAACCCTAACCCTGACCCTAACCCTAAGAGGCCTAACCCAAAACGGAACTCTAAACCTCAGCTGTGCATGGCATGTACCTAACCCTAACCCTAACCCTAACCCTAACCCTAACCCTAACCCTAACCCTAACCCTAACCCTAAGAGGCCTAACCCTAAACGCAACTCTAAACCTCAGCTGTGCATGGCATGTACGTAACCCTAACCCTAACCCTAACCCTAACCGTAACCCTCACCCTAAGAGGCCTAACCCAAAACGGAACTCTAAACCTCAGCTGTGCATGTCATGCACTTAACCCTAACCCTAAACCTAACCGTAATCCTAACCCTAACCCTAACCCTAACCCTAACCCTAACCCTAAGAGGCCTAACCCTAAACGCAACTCTAAACCTCAGCTGTGCATGGCATGTACCTAACCCTAACCCTAACCCTAACCCTAACCCTAACCCTAACCCTAACCCTAACCCTAACCCTAACCCTAAGAGGCCTAACCATAAACGCAACTCTAAACCTCAGCTGTGCATGACAGGTACATAACCCTAACCCTAACCCTAATCCTAAGCCTAACACTAACCCTAACGCTAACCCGAACCCTAACCCTAACCCTAATCCTGACCCTAAGAGGCCTAACCCTTGACGGAACTCTAAACCTCAGCTGTGCATGGCATGTACATAACCCTAACCCTAACCCTAACCCTAACCCTAAGAGGCCTAACCCTAAATGCAACTTTAAACCTCAGCTGTGCATGGCATGCAGTTAACACTAACCCTAACCCTAACCCTAACCCTAACCCTGATTCTAAGAGGCCGAACCCAAAACGGAACTCTAAATGTCAGCTGTGCATGGCATGTACCTAACCCTAACCCTAACCCTAACCCTAACCCTAACCCTAACCCTAATCCTAAACCTAACCCTAATCCTGACCCTAAGATTCCTAACCCTAGACGGAACTCTAAACCTCAGCTGTGCATGGCATGTACCTAACCCTAACCCTAACCCTAACCCTAACCTAACCCTAACACTAACCCTAACGCTAACCCGAACCCTAACCCTAACCCTAATCCTGACCCTAAGAGGCCTAAACCTTGATGGAACTCTATAACCTCAGCTGTGCATGGCATGTACCTAACCCTAACCCTTACCCTAACCCTAATCCTAACCCTAACCCTAACCCTAACGCTAACCCGAACCCTAACCCTAACCCTAATCCTGACCCTAAGAGGCCTAACCCTAAACGCAACTCTAAACCTCAGCTGTGCATGGCATGTACCTAACCCTAACCCTAACCCTAAGCCTAACCCTAACCCTAACCCTAACACTGACCCTAAGAGGCCTAACCCTAAACGCAACTCTAAACCTCAGCTGTGCATGGCATGCAGTTAACACTAACCCTAACCAAAACCCTAACCCTAACCCTAACCCTAACCCTAACCTTAACCCTAACCCTAACCCTAAGAGACCTAACCCTAAACGCAACTCTAAACCTCAGCTGTGCATGGCATGCACTTAACCCTAACCCTAACCCTAACCCTAACCCTAACCCTAACCCTAATCCTGACCCTAAGGGTCCTAACCCTTGACGGAACTCTAAACCTCAGCTGTGCATGGCATGCACTCAACCCTAACCCTAACCCTAACCGTAACCGTAACCCTAACCCTAACGCTAACCCGAACCCTAACCCTAACCCTAATCCTGACCCTAAGAGGCCTAACCCTAAACGCAACTCTAAACCTCAGCTGTGCATGGCATGTACCTACCCCTAACCCTAACCCTAAGCCTAACCCTAACCCTAACCCTAACCCTAACCCTAACCGTAACCCTGACCCTAAGAGGCCTAACCCAAAACGGAACTCTAAACCTCAGCTGTGCATGGCATGCACTTAACCCGAACCCTAACCCTAACCCTAACCCTAACCCTAACCCTAACCCTAACCTTAACCCTAACCCTAAGAGGCCTAACCCTAAACGCAACTCTAAACCTCAGCTGTGCATGGCATGCACTTAAACCCTAAACCTAACCCTAACCCTAACCCGAACCCTAACCCTAACCCTAACCGTAACCCTAACGCTAACCCTAACCCTAACCCTAACCCTAACCCTAACCCTAACCCTAACACGAACCCTAACACGAACCCTAACCCTGACCCTAAGAGGCCTAACCCAAAACGGAACTCTAAACCTCAGCTGTGCATGGCATGCACTTAACCCTAACCCTAACCCTAACCCTAACCCTAACCCTAACCCTAACCCTAACCCTAACCCTAACCCTAACCCTGACCCTAAGAGGCCTAACCCAAAACGGAACTCTAAACCTCAGCTGTGCATGGCATGCACTTAACCCGAACCCTAACCCTAACCCTAACCCTAACCCTAACCCTAACCCTGACCCTAAGAGGCCTAACCCAAAACGGAACTCTAAACCTCAGCTGTGCATGGCATGTACCTAACCCTAACCCTAACCCTAACCCTAACCCTAACCCTAACCCTAACCCTAACCCTAAGAGGCCTAACCCTAAACGCAACTCTAAACCTCAGCTGTGCATGGCATGTACGTAACCCTAACCCTAACCGTAACCCTAACCGTAACCCTGACCCTAAGAGGCCTAACCCAAAACGGAACTCTAAACCTCAGCTGTGCATGGCATGCACTTAACCCTAACCCTAAACCTAACCGTAATCCTAACCCTAACCCTAACCCTAACCCTAACCCTAACCCTAAGAGGCCTAACCCTAAACGCAACTCTAAACCTCAGCTGTGCATGGCATGTACCTAACCCTAACCCTAACCCTAACCCTAACCCTAACCCTAACCCTAACCCTAACCCTAACCCTAACCCTAACCCTAAGAGGCCTAACCCTAAACGCAACTCTAAACCTCAGCTGTGCATGGCATGCACTTAACCGTAACCGTAACCGTAACCCTAACCGTAACCGTAACCCTAACCCTAACCCTAACCCTAACCCTAACCGTAACCCTAACCCTAACCGTAACCCTAACGCTAACCCTAACCCTAACCCTAACCCTAACCCTAACCCTAACCCTAACCCTAACCCTAACCCTAACCCTGACCCTAACCCTAAGAGGCCTAACCCAAAACGGAACTCTAAACCTCAGCTGTGCATGGCATGTACCTAACCCTAACCCTAACCCTAACCCTAACCCTAACCCTAACCCTAACCCTAACCCTAACCCTAAGAGGCCTAACCCTAAACGCAACTCTAAACCTCAGCTGTGCATGGCATGTACGTAACCCTAACCCTAACCCTAACCCTAACCGTAACCCTGACCCTAAGAGGCCTAACCCAAAACGGAACTCTAAACCTCAGCTGTGCATGGCATGTACCTAACCCTAACCCTAACCCTAACCCTAACCCTAACCCTAACCCTAACCCTAACCCTAACCCTAACCCTAAGAGGCCTAACCATAAACGCAACTCTAAACCTCAGCTGTGCATGACAGGTACATAACCCTAACCCTAACCCTAAGCCTAAGCCTAACACTAACCCTAACGCTAACCCGAACCCTAACCCTAACCCTAATCCTGACCCTAAGAGGCCTAACCCTTGACGGAACTCTAAACCTCAGCTGTGCATGGCATGTACATAACCCTAACCCTAACCCTAACCCTAACCCTAAGAGGCCTAACCCTAAATGCAACTTTAAACCTCAGCTGTGCATGGCATGCAGTTAACACTAACCCTAACCCTAACCCTAACCCTAACCCTGATTCTAAGAGGCCGAACCCAAAACGGAACTCTAAATG
>NW_026599595.1:1567500-1570000 GCF_023634155.1 Falco peregrinus | reverse complement strand
CCTAACCCTAACCCTAACCCTAACCCTAACACTGACCCTAAGAGGCCGAACCCAAAACGGAACTCTAAACGTCAGCTGTGCATGGCATGTACCTAACCCTAACCCTAACCCTAACCCTAACCCTAACCCTAACCCTAACCCTAACCCTAATCCTAAACCTAACCCTAATCCTGACCCTAAGATTCCTAACCCTAGACGCAACTCTAAATCTCAGCTGTGCATGGCAGGTACATAACCCTAACCCTAACCCTAACCCTAACCCTAACACTAACCCTAACGCTAACCCGAACCCTAACCCTAACACTAATTCTGACCCTAAGAGGCCTAACCCTTGATGGAACTCTATAACCTCAGCTCTGCATGGCATGTACCTAACCCTAACCCTTACCCTAACCCTAATCCTAACCCTAACCCTAACCCTAACGCTAACCCGAACCCTAACCCTAACCCTAATCCTGACCCTAAGAGGCCTAACCCTAAACGCAACTCTGAACCTCAGCTGTGCATGGCATGTACCTAACCCTAACCCTAACCCTAACCCTAACCCTAACCCTAACACTGACCCTAAGAGGCCTAACCCAAAACGGAACTCTAAACCTCAGCTGTGCATGGCATGCAGTTAACACTAACCCTAACCCTAACCCTAAACCTAACCTTAACCCTAACCCTAAGAGGCCTAACCCTAAATGCAACTCTAAACCTCAGCTGTGCATGGCATGTACGTAACCCTAAACCTAACCCTAACCCTAACCCTAACCCTGACCCTAAGAGGCCGAACCCAAAACGGAACTCTAAACGTCACCTGTGCATGGCATGTACCTAACCCTAACCCTAACCCTAACCCTAACCCTAACCCTAACCCTAACCCTAACCCTAACCCTAAGAGGACTAACCTTAAATGCAACTTTAAACCTCAGCTGTGCATGGCATGTACGTAACCCTAACCCTAACCCTAACCCTAACCCTAACCCTGACCCTAAGAGGCCGAACCCAAAACGGAACTCTAAACGTCAGCTGTGCATGGCATGTACCTAACCCTAACCCTAACCCTAACCCTAACCCTAACCCTAACCCCAACCCTAACCCTAATCCTAAACCTAACCCTAATCCTGACCCTAAGATTCCTAACCCTAGACGGAACTCTAAACCTCAGCTGTGCATGGCAGGTACATAACCCTAACCCTAACGCTAAACCGAACCCTAACCCTAACCCTAATCCTGACCCTAAGAGGCCTAAACCTTGATGGAACTCTATAACCTCAGCTGTGCATGGCATGTACCTAACCCTAACCCTTACCCTAACCCTAATCCTAACCCTAAACCTAACCCTAACGCTAACCCTAAACCGAACCCTAATCCTGACCCTAAGAGGCCTAACCCTAAACGCAACTCTGAACCTCAGCTGTGCATGGCATGTACCTAACCCTAACCCTAACACTAATCCTAACCCTAACCCTAACACTGACCCTAAAGAGGCCTAACCCAAAACGGAACTCTAAACCTCAGCTGTGCATGGCATGCAGTTAACACCAGCCCTAACCCTAACCCTAACCCTAACCCTAAACCTAACCCTAAACCTAACCTTAACCCTAACCCTAAGAGGCCTAACCCTAAACGCAACTCTAAACCTCAGCTGTGCATGGCATGTACGTAACCCTAACCCTAACCCTACACCTAACCCTAACCCTAACCCTAACCCTAATCCTGACCCTATGGGTCCTAACCCTTGACGGAACTCTAAACCTCAGCTGTGCATGGCATGTACATAACCCTAACCCTAACCCTAACCCTAACCCTAAGAGGCCTAACCCTAAATGCAACTTTAAACCTCAGCTGTGCATGGCATGTACGTAACCCTAACCCTAACCCTAACCCTAACCCTAACCCTGACCCTAAGAGGCCTAACCCGAAACGGAACTCTAAACCTCAGCTGTGCATGGCATGTACCTAACCCTAACCCTAACCCTAACCCTAACCCTAACCCTAACCCTAACCCTAACCCTAACCCTAATCCTAAACCTAACCCTAATCCTGACCCTAAGATTCCTAACCCTAGATGGAACTCTAAACCTCAGCTGTGCATGGCAGGTACATAACCCTAACCCTAACCCTAAGCCTAACCCTAACACTAACCCTAACGCTAACCCGAACCCTAACCCTAACCCTAATCCTGACCCTAAGAGGCCTAACCCTAAACGCAACTCTAAACCTCAGCTGTGCATTGGCATGCACTTAACCCTAACCCTAACCCTAACCCTAACCCTAACCCTAACCCTAACCCTAAGAGGCCTAACCCTAAACGCAACTCTAAACCTCAGCTGTGCATGGCATGTACCTAACCCTAACCCTAACCCTAACCCTAACCCTAACCCTAACCCTAACCCTAACCCTAACCCTAAGAGGCCTAACCCTAAACGCAACTCTAAACCTCAGCTGTGCATGGCATGTACATAACCCTAACCCTAACCCTAACCCTAACCCTAACCCTAACCCTAAACCT
>NW_026599595.1:1552500-1557500 GCF_023634155.1 Falco peregrinus | reverse complement strand
CCTAACCCTAACCCTAACCCTAACCCTGACCCTAAGAGGCCGAACCCAAAACGGAACTCTAAACGTCAGCTGTGCATGGCATGTACCTAACCCTAACCCTAACCCTAACCCTAACCCTAACCCTAACCCTAACCCTAAACCTAACCCTAACCCTAACCCTAACCCTAATCCTAAACCTAACCCTAATCCTCACCCTAAGATTCCTAACCCTAGACGGAACTCTAAACCTCAGCTGTGCATGGCAGGTACATAACCCTAACCCTAACCCTAACCCTAACCCTAACCCTAACACTAACCCTAACGCTAACCCGAACCCTAACCCTAACCCTAATCCTGACCCTAAGAGGCCTAACCCTTGATGGAACTCTGTAACCTCAGCTGTGCATGGCATGTACCTAACCCTAACCCTTACCCTAAACCTAATCCTAACCCTAACCCTAACCCTAACCCTAATCCTAACCCTAACCCTAACCCTAACCCTAACCCTAACCCTAACCCTAACCCTAACCCTAACCCTAACGTTAACCCTAATCCTAACCCTAACCGTAACCCTAACGCTAACCCTAACCCTAACCCTAACCCTAACCCTAACCCTAACCCTAACCCTAACCTTAACCCTAACCCTAAGAGGCCTAACCCTAAACGCAACTCTAAACCTCAGCTGTGCATGGCATGCACTTAACCGTAACCCTAACCCTAACCCTAACCCTAACCCTAACCCTAACCCTAACCCTAAGAGGCCTAACCCTAAACGCAACTCTAAACCTCAGCTGTGCATGGCATGTACCTAACCCTAACCCTAACCCTAACCCTAACCCTAACCCTTACCCTAACCCTAATCCCGACCCTAACTCTATACCTAACCCTAACCCTAACCCTATCATTAAGATACCTAACCCTAAACGGAACTCAAAACCTCAGCTGTGCCTGGCATGTACCTAACCCTAACCCTAACCCTATCCCTAACCCTAACCCGAACCCTAACCCTAATCCTAAACCTAACCCTAATCCTGTCCCTAAGAGGCCTAACCCTAAACGGAACTCTAAACCTCAGCTGTGCATGGCATGTACATAACCCTAACCCTAACCCTAACCCTAACCCTAACCCTAACCCTAACCCTAACCCTAACCCTATACCTAACCCTAACCCTAACCCTATCATTAAGATACCTAACCCTAAACGGAACTCAAAACCTCAGCTGTGCCTGGCATGTACCTAACCCTAACCCTAACCCTATCCCTAACCCTAACCCTAACCCTAACCCTAACCCTAACCCTAACCCTAACCCTAACCCTAACCCTAACCCTAACCCTAACCCTAACCCTAAAAGACCTAATCCTAAACGCAACTCTAAACCTCAGCTGTGCATGGCATGTACGTAACCCTAACCCTAACCCTAACCCTAACCCTAACCCTAACCCTGACCCTAAGAGGCCTAACCCAAAACGGAACTCTAAACCTCAGCTGTGCATGGCATGCACTTAACCCTAACCCTAACCCTAACCCTAACCCTAAACCTAACCTTAACCCTAACCCTAAGAGGCCTAACCCTAAACGCAACTCTAAACCTCAGCTGTGCATGGCATGTACGTAACCCTAACCCTAACCCTAACCCTAACCCTAACCCTAATGCTAACCCTAACCCTAATCCTGACCCTAAGTGTCCTAACCCTTGACGGAACTCTAAACCTCAGCTGTGCATGGCATGTACCTAACCCTAACCCTAACCCTAACCCTAACCCTAAGAGGCCTAACCCTAAATGCAACTCTAAACCTCAGCTGTGCATGGCATGTAGGTAACCCTAACACTAACCCTAACCCTAACCCTAACCCTAACCCTAATCCTATACCTAACCCTAATCCTGACCCTCAGAGTCCTAACCCTAGACGGAACTCTAAAACTCAGCTGTGCATGGCAGGTACATAACCCTAAACCTAACCCTAACCCTAACCCTAACCCTAACCCTAACCCTAATCCTAAACCTAACCCTAATCCTGACCCTAAGAGGCCTAGCCCTAGACGGAACTCTAAACCTCAGCTGTGCATGGCAGGTACATAACCCTAACCCTAACCCTAATCCTAACTCTAACACTAACCCTAACGCTAACCCGAACCCTAACCCTAACCCTAATCCTGACCCTAAGAGGCCTAACCCTTGACGGAACTCTAAACCTCAGCTGTGCATGGCATGTACATAACCCTAACCCTAACCCTAACCCTAAACCTAAGAGGCCTAACCCTAAATGCAACTTTAAACCTCAGCTGTGCATGGCATGTACGTAACCCTAACCCTAACCCTAACCCTAACCCTAACCCTGACCCTAAGAGGCCGAACACAAAACGGAACTCTAAACGTCAGCTGTGCATGGCATGTACCTAACCCTAACCCTTACCCTAACCCTAATCCTAACCCTAACCCTAACCCTAACCCTAATCCTAACACTAACCCTAACCCTAACCCTAACCCTAACCCTAACCCTAACCCTAACCCTAACCCTAACGTTAACCCTAATCCTAACCCTAAACGTAACCCTAACGCTAACCCTAACCCTAACCCTAACCCTAACCCTAACCCTAACCCTAACCCTAACCTTAACCCTAACCCTAAGAGGCCTAACCCTAAACGCGACTCTAAACCTCAGCTGTGCATGGCATGCACTTAACCGTAACCCTAACCCTAACCCTAACCCTAACCCTAACCCTAACCCTAACCCTAAGAGGCCTAACCCTAAACGCAACTCTAAACCTCAGCTGTGCATGGCATGTACCTAACCCTAACCCTAACCCTAACCCTAACCCTAACCCTTACCCTAACCCTAATCCTGACCCTAACTCTATACCTAACCCTAACCCTAACCCTATCATTAAGATACCTAACCCTAAACGGAACTCAAAACCTCAGCTGTGCCTGGCATGTACCTAACCCTAACCCTAACCCTATCCCTAACCCTAACCCGAACCCTAACCCTAATCCTAAACCTAACCCTAATCCTGTCCCTAAGAGGCCTAACCCTAAACGGAACTCTAAACCTCAGCTGTGCATGGCATGTACATAACCCTAACCCTAACCCTAACCCTAACCCTAACCCTAACCCTAACCCTAACCCTAACCCTATACCTAACCCTAACCCTAACCCTATCATTAAGATACCTAACCCTAAACGGAACTCAAAACCTCAGCTGTGCCTGGCATGTACCTAACCCTAACCCTAACCCTATCCCTAACCCTAACCCTAACCCTAACCCTAACCCTAACCCTAACCCTAACCCTAACCCTAACCCTAACCCTAACCCTAACCCTAACCCTAAGAGACCTAATCCTAAACGGAACTCTAAACCTCAGCTGTGCATGGCATGTACCTAACCCTAACCCTAACCCTAACCCTAACCCTAACCCTAACCCTAACCCTAACCCTAACCCTAAGAGACCTAACCCTAAACGGAACTCTAAACCTCAGTTGTGCATGGCATGTACCTAACCCTAAACCTAACCCTAACCCTAACCCTAACCCTAACCCTAACCCTAACCCTAACCCTAAGCCTAAGAGACCTAATCCTAAACGGAACTCTAAACCTCAGCTGTGCATGGCATGTACCTAACCCTAACCCTAACCCTAACCCTAACCCTAACCCTAACCCTAACCCTAACCCTAACCCTAACCCTAACCCTAACCCTAACCCTAACCCTAATAGACCTAACCCTAAACGGAATTCAAAACCTCAGCTGTCCTTGGCATGTACCTAACCCTAACCCTAACCCTAACCCTAACCCTAACCCTAACCCTAACCCTAACCCTAACCCTAACTCTAAACCTCAGCTGTGCATTGCATGTACATAACCCTAACCCTAACCCTAACCCTAACCCTAACCCTAACGCTAACCCTAACCCTGACCCTAACCCTAACCCTAAAAGACCTAAGCCTACGCGGAACTCAAAACCTCAGCTGTGCATGGCATGTACCTACCCCTAACCCTAACCCGAACCCTAACCCTAACCCTAACCCTAACCCTAACCCTAACCCTAACCCTAACCCTAAGAGACCTAATCCTAAACGGAACTCTAAACCTCAGCTGTGCATGGCATGTACATAACCCTAAACCTAACCCTAACCCTAACCCTAACCCTAACCCTAACCCTAACCCTAACCCTAACCCTAAGAGACCTAACACTAAACGGAACTCTAAACCTCAGTTGTGCATGGCATGTACCTAACCCTAAACCTAACCCTAACCCTAACCCTAACCCTAACCCTAACCCTAACCCTAACCCTAACCCTAAGCCTAAGAGACCTAATCCTAAACGGAACTCTAAACCTCAGCTGTGCATGGCATGTACCTAACCCTAACCCTAACCCTAACCCTAACCCTAACCCTAACGCTAACCCTAACCCTAATCCTAAACCTAACCCTAATTCTGGCCCTAAGAGTCCTATCCCTAGATGGAACTCTAAACGTCAGCTGTGCATGGCAGGTACATAAACCTAATCCTAACCCTAACCCTAACCCTAACCGTAACCCTAAGCCTAACCCTAACCCTAATCCTGACCCTAAGAGGCCTAACCCAAAACGGAACTCTAAACCTCAGCTGTGCATGGCATGTACCTAACCCTAACCCTAACCCTAACCCTAACCCTCATTCTAACCCTAACCGTAACCCTAACCCTAAACCCTAACCCTAATCCTAACCCTAACCCTAACCCTAACCCTAACCCTAACCCTAAGAGACCTAATCCTACACGGAACTCAAAACCTCAGCTGTGCATGGCATGTACCTAACCCTAACCCTAACCCTAACCCTAACCCTAACCCTAACCCTAACGCTAAGCCTAACCTAGACCCTAACCCTAACCCTAACCCTAACCCTGAGAGGCCTAACCCTAAACGGAACTCTAAACCTCAGCTGTTCATGGCATGTACGTAACCCTAACCCTAACCCTAACCCTAACCCTAACCCTAACCCTAACCCTAACACTAACCCTAACACTAACCCTAACCCT
>NW_026599595.1:1540000-1550000 GCF_023634155.1 Falco peregrinus | reverse complement strand
CTAACCGTAATCCTGACCCTAAGGGTCCTAACCCTTGACGGAACTCTAAACCTCAGCTGTGCATGGCATGTACATAACCCTAACCCTAACCCTAACCCTACCCCTAAAAGACCTAATCCTAAATGCAACTCTAAACCTCAGCTGTGCATGGCATGTACATAACCCTAACCCTAACCCTAACCCTAACCCTAACCCTAACCCTAAACCTAAGAGACCTAACCCTACACGGAACTCAGAACCTCAGATGTGCATGGCATGTACCTAATTCTAACCTTAACCCAAACCCTAAGAGGCCTAACCCTAAACGGAACTCTAAACCTCACTTGTGCATGGCATGTACATAACCCTAACCCTAACCCTAACCCTAACCCTAACCCTAACCCTAACCCTAACCCTAACCCTAACCCTAAACCTAAGAGACCTAACCCTACATGGAACTCAAAACCTCAGCTGTGCATGGCATGTACCTAACTCTAACCCTAACCCTAACCCTAAGAGGCCTAACCCTAAACGGAACTCTAAACCTCACCTGTGCATGGCATGTACCTAACCCTAACCCTAACCCTAACCCTAACCCTAACCCTAACCCTAACCCTAACCCTAACCCTAAACCCTAACCCTAACCCTAACCCTAATCCTAACCCTAACCCTAACCCTAACCCTAACCCTGACCCTAAGAGGCCTAACCCTAAACGGAACTCAACCTCAGCTGTGCATGGCATGTACCTAACCCTAAACCTAACCCTAACCCTAACCCTAACCCTAACGCTAACCCTAACCCTAATCCTAAACCTGCTGCGATTGAGAGAAGGAGACCTGGTCAGGTGGAAATCAGAGCTGTTTTATTGTTCTTAACATGCTTCTTTTATAAGGCTGCATACATATTCTAAGATAATCGTGCACAAAGCTCATTGGTTACATATTACAAAAGTGATTACATATTGCAAAAGCTAAATTCCTTATTTGCTGTTCCTTCTTACCCTGTTCACTTCGTTTCTTAGGGTTACAAGTTCTGCTTTGGTACTTTTCCACTGCACGCCTCAGTTTCATGCTTGCTAACAGTATCGGTTCTAACCGGATCTTCATCCTGTTACTGCATAACCACAGGTTTCAGGGTCGCAACGCCCTTCATGAGTTCCCACAGGCCTCCTTCAATTAGGTGAGTTTCACTGGGGGTTCTTCCAGGATTAAACAAATCATTCCCTTCATTTCCCCCTTCTTGTTGCACCATAAGAACTCGTTTCACAGAGTTAGCTACCAGCTTCTGTAAGCATTGCATAATACATGGCAAAAACAAAATTAACAACAACACTATTATTATTACAACAGCTATTTTTTCTAAAATTGTAATCCATCATCCAGACAAACCTAATGAAGATAACCAATCTGTAAAAGGATCACTATTTTCTTGAAGATTTTTCATATTATTTTTCAAAACAGAGAGTTGTTTGTGTATTGATTGGGAGTGATCAGAAAGGTTCATACAACACATTCCTTCAAACTCTTCACATCCGTGCCCTTGTGCTAAAAGTAAAAAATCGATTGCGGCGCGATTTTGTAGTAAGGCATGTCTTATTCCTTGGACATCACTGGCTAATTCAGATAAAACGTTTGTCGTTATATTAACCTGTTTTCCTGTCCAACATGCTAATTTCCTTAGTTGTGTTAGTGCCTGTGATGTAGCTATCCCGGGGGCAAATATACTAGCTAAAATAACTTCAGGAGGATTCCAAAGTTCTACATTGTCCTTACAATCATTACCTAATTCTACAAGAGCTCTTTTCCTGCGGGTGTGGTTGGCTTGAAAGATATTAGTAATGCTTGGTGTAAATAGCGTTAAACGGCCAACATAACAAGGCCCTCCCTTAGCACTTCGAGGGATTCCCTGCCAAGCTCGATCTCCACAAATTAAAAACATTCCTTCTGGTAGTCGACCTGCTTTGGATGTAACTACTGTGAGGCTAACATTCTTTTGGCAGTATGCTGTCACGTTGTATGGCCTATATGATGTGACATCAATGGGATCATCTTGACTAATGTGAGAATTAAACCAAAAACATTGATCTGAGGGGGCAGAGCCTAAAAGGTTAAACTCCTGTATTTCCCTAGCTGTGGTACACAAAGAGCTATTACATGACATAAAGGGGGAAGAAGCGTTAAAGGTAATATTATTTTTGTCACAACACGGAGGTTCCCTACCAATTAACCGGAGACCACATGTGACAACAGAAGGGTCAAGGGTTATAGTAGAGTTGTTTACTAGGCTCATGTTAATAGGGATTCCTAATAAACACGTTCTAAAAGGGTCAGAAGGAGTAGCCATCGAGAGACAAAGGCTACTCTGATTGATTTTCTCTGCCCAGGTGACCCATAGATTTTTTCTATCCTCTATGTGCTTGAGGGTTTCCCAAGCTTTCGTGCTACTAACGAGGATAGAAGTAATGATTCCTGTTAAGAGGCACTTCATGCCAAAGCTACTCCTAATCATTTTCATTTTTCTTTTTTAAAAGATTGGTCCCGCCGCCTGGTTTTCTTTTTCCAGGCAAACCGCCTTTCACACTTTTGCTTTATACGTTCCCAGTCTTCTTTTGAGATTTGCCAGATAACAGGTACTAAATTAGTTTTACTACATTCAATACTGCCAACCAATATTATCTTTGCCTGTTCGATTACTAGTTTCACCCAACAAGTTCGATAGTGAGGATATTGGTTGCTATTTAAAGGTTCATGCCCTGCTACAAACAAGAGTCTAGTTAATAAAAACTGTTCGTTTAGACAACTTCCACACCAGCGACTTGCAAGCTTTTTACGACGCCACCACGCCTTTCCACAGGTATAACATACACATAGCACCCAAGGGTCACAATGTTCACACAGATTACAAAAAATTTCCCTAAGGAGTACTTCGCGACACTCACGCGTATAGCAACTATTCATTTAAAATACTTGAGTCTTCAGGCTCCGCTTCTTTTGTGAGAGGTTCTTCTAAACGCTGTTCAGAATCTTTGGACGAAGTTTGTGGTAAAGGTTCACGGAATGGTCGCACGTTCTTTGCTGGGATCCATCGGGGACCTCCCTCTGTGGAAACACAAGCATAGCCTCTGCCCCACGTGACAAGGGGATAAGGCCCCATTATCTTACCCGTTTCTGGATCACGGACCAATACTGGAGCTTTAACTCGCATCTCGAGTGAAGCATTTGCGTTGAAATGTCGGATTATTGGGGGATTACTGTCTAATAAAGAACAATTCAAAAAGTTAAAAACATATAAGGCTTTCTGTAATCGTTCATCAGGAGTAGCAACTCCTATTCCCCCTTTTTGTTGTTGTAATAGACGTTTTAGAGACTGATGAGACCGTTCAATGAGAGATTGACCAGTGGGGGAATGAGGAATGCCAGTAACATGAGATATACCCCATAAGGTAAGAAAAGTTTTTATAGTTGTTGAAACATAAGCTGGACCATTATCTGTTTTTATCTTTGAGGGAATACCCAAAGTAGCAAAAGCACGCATGAGATGTCTACGAACATCTCGTGCCTTTTCTCCTGTATGACAAGAAGCAAACAAGGCACCTGAAAATGTATCAATAGAAGAGTGGATATATTTAAGGTTACCAAATTCAGAATAATGTGTGACATCTGTTTGCCATAATTGTAGGCTCTGTAATCCTCTAGGGTTAATTCCTGCAGCAATTGATGGAAAAGAATGTTTCTGACAATCAGGACAGACAGCAATAATATTTGCCGCTTGTTGAGAAGTAAGGTCAAATTGTCGCTTAAGAGCTCCAGCATTTTGATGAAAAAAGGAGTGACTTAGTTTAGCTTGTGCAATACGGTCTGGCAGTACTTGAACTGGTAACGTCAATAGATCAGCTTGCCGATTGCCTTCTGCAAGAAAACCAGGTAGTGAGGTGTGAGACCTAATATGCATAACAAAATAAGGCGTAGATCGGGCGTCTAAAAGGAAGATAAGTTCCTGTAACAGGGTAAAGAGTTGTGAATGTGAAACATTCCGTAGCACAGAAGCTTCTGCTCGTGTAACAATTCCTGCAACATAAGCTGAATCAGTGACAAGATTGATTGGTACATTCCATTTGCGGAAAACACGAACAACTGCATTTAATTCTACTATTTGAGATGAACCGGAGACTATTTCTATGTCAGAGTCCCATTGCTTTTTGTGATCATCCCACCACAGGAGAACAGATTTATGTGATTTGCCTGATCCATCTGTAAACACAGTAAGTCCCTGTAGGGGTTGCTCGCTTCTTTTGGGTTTTAACATCAGACGAAAGTCAATGTTAAACAGTTTGTGTGAAGGTGGATGGGAAGTTATTTGACCTGTATAGTCAGCAAGTGCCATAACAAAGGTGTCTGATTGTTGATAAAGCCATTGTAAATATACTGTTGTTACTGATAAACAAATACAGACAAAATCTTTCCCTGATAAGGTTAACAGGCGTGATCTAGCTTTAACAATCAGAGAGGCAAACATTTCATGTTGTGTCAAAATAGTTTTCGTAGACTGGTTGGGTAAAAAGATCCATTCAATAATTAATAAGGGGTCTGAGTTCTGAAGGTCCCATTGAAATATCAGGGCGTGAGGCTGTCGAGCAGGGGTTAAAATAATCAAATAAAAAGGTAGTTCAGGGGCCCATCGGTGGGCCTGTCGAGAAGCGATAGCTGAGGCAACCTTTTGCAAAGAGTTATCTGCTTCAGAGTTAAGATTACGTGGAGAACAAAGATTAGTGTCCCCTTTTAGTAGTTCAAACAGAGGACCCAAGTCTGTATTGGAAATTCCCAATAGTGGCCGAACCCAATTTATTGTTCCCAGTAATTTTTGTGCATCATGCAAGTTTCTTACATTGGTATTGATCTGCAATGGTTGAGGAACAATAGTCTGTGCTCTTATTCGCCAGCCCAGATATTTCCAAGGGGGAAACTTTTGGACTTTTTCTGGTGCTATACAGAGACCTGCCGAATTCACGGCATCGGTGACAAGGGCTACAGCTTTCTCCATGACTTCATGATGTTGTGCTGCCACTAAAAGGTCATCCATATAATGATACAGTAACACAGCAGGCATAGCATTTCGGACAGGACTGAGTATTTTTGCAACATACCATTGACACATTGTAGGGCTATTTTTCATGCCTTGTGGCAGTACAACCCACTGATATCTCTGCAATGGAGCTTGCATGTTGATGCTTGGAACTGAAAAAGCAAACTTCAGGGCATCATCTGGGTGTAACGGGATACTGAAAAAACAATCTTTAAGATCTATGACAGTTAAATGCCAGTGTCGAGGGATCATAGTCGGGGACGGGAGCCCGGGTTGAAGGGCTCCCATATCTTCCATAGCATCATTAATTTTTCTGAGATCATGGAGCAAGCGCCACTTGCCAGTTTGTTTTCTGATAACAAAAACAGGAGAATTCCATGGGCTGGTAGAAGGCACAATGTGTCCTTTTTCGAGCTGTTCTGTGACCAGCTCCTGAAGGGCGCGAAGCTTTTCTAAAGGTAGGGGCCATTGATCTACCCAAATAGGAGTATCAGTTTTCCAGGTTAATTTTAGGGTGTCGCGCATTTCAATGGCCCCGCCTAAAAATGGGTACGAATTGTCATTCCCCACTGTGATAGCACATCCCGTCCCCATAAAACCATGGGAACAGGTAACACAAAAGGTTTAACAGAAGCAATGTGCCCTTCTGGGCCTTGAACTTGGATAAGCTCCAGGCTCTGGTGGCTTTTACCAGTTCCGCCAATTCCAGCTAACGCTTGGGGAATATTGGCTAGCGGCCACAGTGGCGGCCATTTAGCTTGAGATATTACCGTAACATCGGCCCCAGTGTCAATAATTCCATTCAAAACTACTTTTTGTTCCCCGCGAACAAGGGTACATTGGCACATAGGCCGTTTTTGAGAAAGAGACTGTACCCATAAAATTTGTGGGTTCCCAGTCGAACCAAACCCACCCTGCCTTTGTTGGAGCTGATCCAAATTTGAACAGTTTTTGCTTGTAGGTATAAGGATCAATTGTGCTATACGGCTGCCTTCCGGCACCGTGCAGGGAGGGAACGGGGTCCATGCCATGATCTTAATGTTTTCGGAACTATCAGAATCAATAACGCCTGGTAATACAAAGAGCCCGGATAATGTCGTCGAAGACCTTCCTATTAATAAGGCTTGTGTTTTCGGGGGTAAGGGTCCTGAAATATCTGTTGCCAATAAGTGAACCGAGGAATCAAATAACGTTACTGTGTGAGCGGTTGCCAGGTCCAATCCTGCGCTGCCGGTTGTTGCTGGGCGAAGACTTGAGGCACTGCCGCTGCTCCTCTTTGGGAATTGTTGAAAGGTGACGGCGTTATTTGTGTCTGCGCGCGTCGCTGTCCCGCGCTCCGAGATCGGTTTCCCTGGATCGGTTGTCCCTGCAAGTCATACTTGGACCGACATTGATTAGCATAATGACGACCCTTTTTACACCTAGGACAAATTCCTGGGACTCGGGGCCTAGTGCCAGCTTTAGTAGCTAGACAATTTTTCTTTAGGTGACCAGGTTTACCGCAACCATAGCAATTTCCCGACTGTCCGCGCATGGCTGCAAAAGCAGCAGCCATGGCTTCAAATTTATAATCTACAGTGCCGATTCTGTTACATGCCTCGATCATTTCAACTAAAGTAGGGTTCTGATTCGGGAGAGATTTCAAAAGCTTTCTACAATCTGCATTAGCATTTTCCACAGCTAATTTTAATAACAAAATTTCCCGCGCTTCCGTATTATCAATTTGACGTTCCAAAGCCTGTTTTAATCTATCAATAAATTGCATATAGGGTTCTCGAGGTTCTTGTGTGATAGTGGTAAAAGCTTTCTGTGGCCTTTGAGAATCGGGGACTTTAAAAAAGGCCTTTTTTGCCTCCTCACGGGTCGCTTCAAGAGCTTCTCGTGGGATTCGGGCTTGATCTGCCGGGTTAGTATGACGACCCGTGCCTGTAAGATGTTCTAAGGTCAATGCAGCAATTGCGTTGTTATTATGACCCACATAAGATAGAAGGAGCGCTTGGAGTCCCCCTCTCCAATGGGCCTCCCATAAAGTATACTGAGTCGGTGTTAGGAGCAACTGTGCTAAAGATTTTAAATCATGCGGAGTCATAACATATGTATCAAAGACAGAAGATAACAAACTCGCAAAGTACGGTGAAGAAAGTCCATGTTCAGTAACAGTACGGCGCAGCTCTTTAACTACCGAAAAAAATAAAGCTTCCCACTGGCCCCCCCCGACTCGCCCTCCGCCTCGCTGATAAAGTACAGGAGCCACTATCGTTTTGGCAATCTCCAGTTCCCCCTCCTGTAAAGCTTGACGTCTAATGTTAGCCCACACATCATGTGGATCGGGGGGGTATAAATCTGGCTCCTGTTCAGGGTCTACGGGTCCTGGGTCAAAGGGATCATCTTCAGGAGGATACTCCGCGGCGCATACTGTCAGTGGTGCCGAAGGCTTTGTTTCCTTCGGTAACGGTGGGGACACCGGGGGTGGGTCTTCCTCTTTGTCTGAGTCTTTTCTATGACTGTTTTCCTGGGCTTTTAAAACCTCAAAAATGCTTCTCCACCACGGGAGCATACGCTGTGCTTCAACATTCCCCGTAGTTGCTGCATCCCATAACTTCACTCCCACATTGTCCCAAAGGTCTCGTGTAAAAATAGTGGATGAGGTTACAGCAGGTAATTTAACTTGAACCCACTTAAGAATGGTCTTAAGATCATGCCCAGAGATATTCTTCCCATGTTTTTTAAGAAGAGCCTTCATAAGCTCATATACGTCTCTCTCAGGGGATGACGCTTGATTCCCCATGTTTCCCACAGCTCACCTCTCTATTCCGGAGGGATTTCAGACCGGTCGTTCCTGCTTCCTTTCAGCAGATCATTCAAAGTTCTGTGGGAGTCGCAGCAAGCCGCTCAGCTAGGCGGTTCGTCGACCCATCACGTCGGGGTCACCAATTTGCTGCGATTGAGAGAAGGAGACCTGGTCAGGTGGAAATCAGATCTGTTTTATTGTTCTTAACATGCTTCTTTTATAAGGCTGCATACATATTCTAAGATAATCGTGCACAAAGCTCATTGGTTACATATTACAAAAGTGATTACATATTGCAAAAGCTAAATTCCTTATTTGCTGTTCCTTCTTACCCTGTTCACTTCGTTTCTTAGGGTTACAAGTTCTGCTTTGGTACTTTTCCACTGCACGCCTCAGTTTCATGCTTGCTAACAGTATCGGTTCTAACCGGATCTTCATCCTGTTACTGCATAACCACAGGTTTCAGGGTCGCAACGCCCTTCATGAGTTCCCACAGGCCTCCTTCAATTAGGTGAGTTTCACTGGGGGTTCTTCCAGGATTAAACAAATCATTCCCTTCATAAACCTAACCCTAATTCTGGCCCTAAGAGTCCTATCCCTAGATGGAACTCTAAACCTCAGCTGTGCATGGCAGGTACATAAACCTAATCCTAACCCTAACCCTAACCCTAACCGTAACCCTAAGCCTAACCCTAACCCTAATCCTGACCCTAAGAGGCCTAACCCAAAACGGAACTCTAAACCTCAGCTGTGCATGGCATGTACCTAACCCTAACCCTAACCCTAACCCTATCCCTCATTCTAACCCTAACCGTAACCCTAACCCTAAACCCTAACCCTAATCCTAACCCTAACCCTAACCCTAACCCTAACCCTAACCCTAAGAGACCTAATCCTACACGGAACTCAAAACCTCAGCTGTGCATGGCATGTACCTAACCCTAACCCTAACCCTAACCCTAACCCTAACCCTAACGCTAAGCCTAACCTAGACCCTAACCCTAACCCTAACCCTAACCCTGAGAGGCCTAACCCTAAACGGAACTCTAAACCTCAGCTGTTCATGGCATGTACGTAACCCTAACCCTAACCCTAACCCTAACCCTAACCCTAACCCTAACCCTAACCCTAACCCTAACCCTAACCCTAACACTAACCCTAACACTAACCCTAACCCTAACCCTAAGAGACCTAACCCTACACGGAACTCAAAACCTCAGCTGTGCATGGCATGTACCTAACCCTAACCCTAACCCTAACCCTAACCAACGCTAAGCCTAACCTAGACCCTAACCCTATCCCTAACCCTAACCCTGAGAGGCCTAACCCTAAACGGAACTCTAAACCTCAGCTGTGCATGGCATGCACTTAACCCTAACCCTAACCCTAACCCTAACCCTAACCCTAACCCTAACCCTAACCCTAACCCTAAACCTAAGAGACCTAACCATACATGGAACTCAAAACCTCAGCTGTGCATGGCATGTACCTAACTCTAACCCTAACCCTAACCCTAAGAGGCCTAACCCTAAACGGAACTCTAAACCTCACCTGTGCATGGCATGTACCTAACCCTAACCCTAACCCTAACCCTAACCCTAACACTAACCCTAACCCTAACGCTAAGCCTAACCTAGACCCTAACCCCAACCCTAACCCTAACCCTAAGAGGCCTAATCCAAAACGGAAATCTAAACCTCAGCAGTGCATCGCATGTATGTAACCCTAACCCTAAGCCTAAGCCTAAGCCTAACCCTAAACCTAACCCTAACCCTCACCCTGACCCTAACCCTAACCCTAACCCTAACCCTAATCCTGACCCTAACCCTAACCCTGACCCTAACCCTAACCCTAACCCTAACCCTAACCCTGACCCTAACCCTAACCCTAACCCTAACCCTAACCCTAAGCCTAACCCTAACCCTAACCCTAACCCTAACCCTAACCCTAACCCTAATCCTAAACCTAACCCTAATCCTGACCCTACGAGTCCTATTCCTAGATGGAACTCTAAACCTCAGCTGTGCATGGCAGGTACATAACCCTAACCCTAACCCTAACCCTAACCCTAACCCTAACCCTAATCCTAAACCTAACCCTAATCCTGACCCTAAGAGTGCTAACCCTAGATGGAACTCTAAACCTCA
>NW_026599595.1:1517500-1520000 GCF_023634155.1 Falco peregrinus | reverse complement strand
CCTAAACCAATCCCTAACCCTAAACCTAACCCTAATCCTGACCCTAAGGGTCCTAACCCTTGACGGAACTCTAAACCTCAGCTGTGCATGGCATGTACCTAACCCTAACCCTAACCCTAACCCTAACCCTAACCCTAACCCTAATCCTGACCCTAAGAGGCCTAACCCTAAACGCAACTCTAAACCTCAGCTGTGCATGGCATGTACGTAACCCTAACCTTAACCCTAACCCTAACCTTAACCCTAACCCTAAGAGGCCTAACCCTAAATGCATCTCTAAACCTCAGCTGTGCATGGCATGTAGGTAACCCTAACCCTAACCCTAACCCTAACCTTAACCCTAACCCTAAGTGACCTAACCCTAAATGCATCTCTAAACCTCAGCTGTGTATGGCATGTAGGTAACCCTAACCCTAATCCTAACCCTAACCCTAACCCTAATCCTTACCCTAAGAGGCCTAACCCTAAACGGAACTCAACCTCAGCTGTGCATGGCATGTACATAACCCTAACCCTAACCCTAACTTTAACCCTAACCCTAAACCTAACCCTAACCCTAACCCTAACCCTAACCCTAACCCTAAGAGGCCTAACCCAAAACGGAACTCTAAACCTCAGCTGTGCATGGCATGCACTTAACCCTAACCCTAACCCTAACCCTAACCCTAACCCTAACCCTAACCCTAACCCTAACGCTAACCCTAACCCTAATTCTAATCCTGACCCTAAGGGGCCTAACCCTTGACGGAACTCTAAACCTCAGCTGTGCATGGCATGTACATAACCCTAACCCTAACCCTAACCCTAACCCTAACCCTAAGAGGCCTAACCCTAAACGCAATTCTAAACCTCAGCTGTGCATGGCATGTACGTAACCCTAACCCTAACCCTAACCCTAACCCTAACCCTGACCCTAAGAGTCCTAACCCTAGACGCAACTCTAAACCTCAGCTGTGCATGGCAGGTACATAACCCTAAACCTAACCCTAACCCTAACCCTAACCCTAACCCTAACCGTAACCCTAATCCTAAACCTAACCCTAACCCTGACCCTAAGAGTCCTAACCCTAGACGCAACTCTAAACCTCAGCTGTTCATGGCAGGTACATAACCCTAAACCTAACCCTAACCCTAACCCTAATCCTAACCCTAAACCTAACCCTAACCCTGACCCTAAGAGGCCTAACCCTTGACGGAACTCTAAACCTCAGCTGTGCATGGCATGTACGTAACCCTAACCCTAACCCTAACCCTAACCCTAACCCTGACCCTAAGAGGCCTAACCCAAAACGGAACTCTAAACCTCAGCTGTGCATGGCATGCAGTTAACCCTAACCCTAACCCTAACTCTAACCCTAACCCTAACCCTAATCCTAACCTTAACCCTAACCCTAACCCTAAGAGGCCTAACCCTAAACGCAACTCTACACATCAGCTGTGCATGGCATGCACTTAACCCTAACCCTAACCCTAACCCTAACCCTAACCCTAACCCTAACCCTAACCCTAACCCTAACCCTAAAACTAACCTTAACCCTAACCCTAACCCTAACCCTAACCCTAACCCTAACCCTAACCCTAACCCTAATCCTGACTCTAAGGGTCCTAACCCTTGACGGAACTCTAAACCTCAGCTGTGCATGGCATGTACATAACCCTAACCCTAACCCTAACCCTAACCCTAATCCTAACCCTAAGAGGCCTAACCCAAAACGGAACTCTAAACCTCAGCTGTGCATGGCATGCACTTAACCCTAACCCTAACCCTAACCCTAACCCTAACCCTAACCCTAACCCTAACGCTAACCCTAACCCTAATTCTAATCCTGACCCTAAGGGGCCTAACCCTTGACGGAACTCTAAACCTCAGCTGTGCATGGCATGTACATAACCCTAACCCTAACCCTAACCCTAACCCTAACCCTAAGAGGCCTAACCCTAAACGCAACTCTAAACCTCAGCTGTGCATGGCATGTACGTAACCCTAACCCTAACCCTAACCCTAACCCTTACCCTGACCCTAAGAGGCCTAACACAAAACGGAACTCTAAACCTCAGCTGTGCATGGCATGCACTTAACCCTAACCCTAACCCTAACCCTAACCCTAACCCTAACCCTAACCCTAACCCTAACCCTAAACTTAACCCTAACCCTAAGAGACCTAACCCTAAACGGAACTCTAAACCTCAGCTGTGCAGGGCAGGTACATAACCCTAAACCTAACCCTAACCCTAACCCTAACCCTAACCCTAACCCTAACCCTAACCCTAATCCTAAACCTAACCCTAACCCTGACCCTAAGAGTCCTAACCCTAGACGCAACTCTAAACCTCAGCTGTGCATGGCAGGTACATAACCCTAAACCTAACCCTAACCCTAACCCTAATCCTAACCCTAAACCTAACCCTAACCCTGACCCTAAGAGGCCTAACCCTTGACGGAACTCTAAACCTCAGCTGTGCATGGCATGTACCTAACCCTAACCCTAACCCTAACCCT
>NW_026599595.1:1475000-1477500 GCF_023634155.1 Falco peregrinus | reverse complement strand
CCCTAACCCTAACCCTAACCCTAACCCTAACCCTAAGAGGCCTAACCCTAAACGCAACTCTAAACCTCAGCTGTGCATGGCATGCACTTAACCCTAACCCTAACCCTAACCCTAACCCTAACCCTAACCCTAACCCTAACCCTAACCCTAAAACTAACCTTAACCCTAACCCTAACCCTAACCCTAACCCTAACCCTAATCCTGACTCTAAGGGTCCTAACCCTTGACGGAACTCTAAACCTCAGCTGTGCATGGCATGTACATAACCCTAACCCTAACCCTAACCCTAACCCTAATCCTAACCCTAAGAGGCCTAACCCAAAACGGAACTCTAAACCTCAGCTGTGCATGGCATGCACTTAACCCTAACCCTAACCCTAACCCTAACCCTAACCCTAACCCTAACACTAACCCTAACCCTAACGCTAACCCTAACCCTAATTCTAATCCTGACCCTAAGGGGCCTAACCCTTGACGGAACTCTAAACCTCAGCTGTGCATGGCATGTACGTAACCCTAAACCTAACCCTAACCCTAACCCTAACCCTAAGAGGCCTAACCCTAAACGCAACTCTAAACCTCAGCTGTGCATGGCATGTACGTAACCCTAACCCTAACCCTAACCCTAACCCTTACCCTGACCCTAAGAGGCCTAACACAAAACGGAACTCTAAACCTCAGCTGTGCATGGCATGCACTTAACCCTAACCCTAACCCTAACCCTAACCCTAAACTTAACCCTAACCCTAAGAGGCCAAACCCTAAACGCAACTTTAAACCTAAGCTGTGCAGGGCAGGTACATAACCCTAACCCTAACCCTAAACCAATCCCTAACCCTAACCCTAACCCTAATCCTGACCCTAAGGGTCCTAACCCTTGACAGAACTCTAAACCTCAGCTGTGCATGGCATGTACATAACCATAACCCTAACCCTAAACCTAACCCTAATCCTGACCCTAAGGGTCCTAACCCTTGACGGAACTCTAAACCTCAGCTGTGCATGGCATGTACGTAACCCTAACCCTAACCCTAACCCTAACCCTAACCCTGACCCTAAGAGGCCGAACCCAAAACAGAACTCTAAACGTCAGCTGTGCATGGCATGTACCTAACCCTAACCCTAACCCTAACCCTAACCCTAACCCTAACCCTAACCCTAACCCTAACCCTAACCCTAACCCTAACCCTAAGAGGCCTAACCCTAAACGCAACTCTAAACCTCAGCTGTGCATGGCAAGCACTTAACCCTAACCCTAACCCTAACCCTAACCCTAACCCTAACCCTAACCCTAACCCTAACCCTAAAACTAACCTTAACCCTAACCCTAACCCTAACCCTAACCCTAACCCTAATCCTGACTCTAAGGGTCCTAACCCTTGACGGAACTCTAAACCTCAGCTGTGCATGGCATGTACATAACCCTAACCCTAACCCTAACCCTAACCCTAATCCTAACCCTAAGAGGCCTAACCCAAAACGGAACTCTAAACCTCAGCTGTGCATGGCATGCACTTAACCCTAACCCTAACCCTAACCCTAACCCTAACCCTAACCCTAACACTAACCCTAACCCTAACGCTAACCCTAACCCTAATTCTAATCCTGACCCTAAGGGGCCTAACCCTTGACGGAACTCTAAACCTCAGCTGTGCATGGCATGTACGTAACCCTAACCCTAACCCTAACCCTAACCCTAACCCTAAGAGGCCTAACCCTAAACGCAACTCTAAACCTCAGCTGTGCATGGCATGTACGTAAGCCTAACCCTAACCCTAACCCTAACCCTTACCCTGACCCTAAGAGGCCTAACACAAAACGGAACTCTAAACCTCAGCTGTGCATGGCATGCACTTAACCCTAACCCTAACCCTAACCCTAACCCTAAACTTAACCCTAACCCTAAGAGGCCAAACCCTAAACGCAACTCTAAACCTAAGCTGTGCAGGGCAGGTACATAACCCTAACCCTAACCCTAAACCAATCCCTAACCCTAAACCTAACCCTAATCCTGACCCTAAGAGGCCTAACCCTTGACGGAACTCTAAACCTCAGCTGTGCATGGCATGTACCTAACCCTAACCCTAACCCTAACCCTAACCCTAACCCTAACCCTAACCCTAATCCTGACCCTAAGAGGACTAACCCTAAACGCAACTCTAAACCTCAGCTGTGCATGGCATGTACGTAACCCTAACCCTAACCCTAACCCTAACCCTAACCTTAACCCTAACCCTAAGAGGCCTAACCCTAAATGCATCTCTAAACCTCAGCTGTGCATGGCATGTAGGTAACCCTAACCCTAACCCTAACCCTAACCTTAACCCTAACTCTAATCCTGACCCTATGGGGCCTATCCCTTGACGGAACTCAAAACCTCAGCTGTGAATGGCATGTACCTAACCCTAACCCTAACCCTAACCCTAACCCTAACCCTAATCCTGACCCTAAGAGGCCTAACCCTAAATGCAACTCTAAACCTCAGCTGTGCATGGCATGT
>NW_026599595.1:1455000-1465000 GCF_023634155.1 Falco peregrinus | reverse complement strand
AACCCTAACCCTAACCCTAACCCTAACCCTAACCCTAAACCTAACCCTAACCCTGACCCTAAGAGGCCTAACCCTTGACGGAACTCTAAACCTCAGCTGTGCATGGCATGTACCTAACCCTAACCCTAACCCTAACCCTAACCCTAACCCTGACCCTAAGAGGCCTAACCCAAAACGGAACTCTAAACCTCAGCTGTGCATGGCATGCAGTTAACCCTAACCCTAACCCTAACTCTAACCCTAACCCTAACCCTAATCCTAACCTTAACCCTAACCCTAACCCTAAGAGGCCTAACCCTAAACGCAACTCTAAACCTCAGCTGTGCATGGCATGCACTTAACCCTAACCCTAACCCTAACCCTAACCCTAACCCTAACCCTAACCCTAAACCAATCCCTAACCCTAAACCTAACCCTAATCCTGACCCTAAGAGGCCTAACCCTTGACGGAACTCTAAACCTCAGCTGTGCATGGCATGTACCTAACCCTAACCCTAACCCTAACCCTAACCCTAACTTTAACCCTAATCCTGACCCTAAGAGGACTAACCCTAAACGCAACTCTAAACCTCAGCTGTGCATGGCATGTACGTAACCCTAACCCTAACCCTAACCCTAACCCTAACCTTAACCCTAACCCTAAGAGGCCTAACCCTAAATGCATCTCTAAACCTCAGCTGTGCATGGCATGTAGGTAACCCTAACCCTAACCCTAACCCTAACCTTAACCCTAACCCTAAGTGACCTAACCCTAAATGCATCTCTAAACCTCAGCTGTGTATGGCATGTAGGTAACCCTAACCCTAATCCTAACCCTAACCCTAACCCTAACCCTGACCCTAAGAGGCCTAACCCAAAACGGAACTCTAATCCTCAGCTGTGCATGGCATGTACCTAACCCTAACCCTAACCCTAACCCTAACACTAAGAGACCTAACCCAAAACGGAACTCTAAACCTCAGCTGTGCATGGCATGTACCTAACCCTAACCCTAACCCTAACCCTAACCCTAACCCTAACCCTAACCCTAAACCTAACCCTAATCCTAACCCTAACCCTAATCCTTACCCTAAGAGGCCTAACCCTAAACGGAACTCACCCTCAGCTGTGCATGGCATGTACATAACCCTAACCCTAACCCTAACCCTAACCCTAACCCTAATCCTAACCTTAACCCTAACCCTAACCCTAACCCTAACCCTAAGAGGCCTAACCCAAAACGCAACTCTAAACCTCAGCTGTGCATGGCATGCACTTAACCCTAACCCTAACCCTAACCCTAACCCTAACCCTAACCCTAACCCTAACCCTAACCCTAACCCTAACCCTAACCCTAACCCTAACCCTAACCCTAACCCTAACCCAAAACGGAACTCTAAACCTCAGCTGTGCATGGCATGCACTTAACCCTAACCCTAACCCTAACCCTAACCCTAACCCTAACCCTAACCTTAACCCTAACCCTAACCCTAAGAGGCCTAACCCTAAACGCAACTCTAAACCTCAGCTGTGCATGGCATGTAGGTAACCCTAACCCTAACCCTAACCCTAACCCTAACCCTAACCATAACCCTAACCCTAACCCTAACCCTGACTCTAAGAGACCTAACCCTAAACGGAACTCTAAACCTCAGCTGTGCATGGCATGTACCTAACCCTAACCCTAACCCTAACCCTAACCCTAACCCTAACCCTAACCCTAACCCTAACCCTAACCCTAACCCTAACCCTAAACCTAACCCTAATCCTAACCCTAACCCTAATACTTACCCTAAGAGGCCTAACCCTAAACGGAACTCAATCTCAGCTGTGCATGGCATGTAGGTAACCCTAACCCTAACCCTAACCCTAACCCTAACCCTAAACCTAATCCTGACCCTAAGAGGCCTAACCCTAAACGCAACTCTAAACCTCAGCTGTGCATGGCATGTAGGTAACCCTAACCCTAACCCTAACCCTACCCTAACCCTAACCCTAAACCTAACCCTAAACCTAACCTTAACCCTAACCCTAAGAGGCCTAACCCTAAACGCAACTCTAAACCTCAGCTGTGCATGGCATGTACGTAACTCTAACCCTAACCCTAACCCTAACCCTAACCCTAACCCTAACCCTAACCCTAACCCTAACCCTAACCCTAACCCTAACCCTAACCCTAACCCTAACCCTAACCCTAACCCTAACCCTAACCCTAACCCTAATCCTGACCCTAAGGGTCCTAACCCTTGACGGAACTCTAAACCTCAGCTGTGCATGGCATGTACATAACCCTAACCCTAACCCTAACACTAAGAGGCCTAACACTAAATGCAACTCTAAACCTCAGCTGTGCATGGCATGTACGTAACCCTAACCCTAACCCTAACCCTAACCCTAACCCTGACCCTAAGAGGCCGAACCCAAAACGGAACTCTAAACGTCACCTGTGCATGGCATGTACCTAACCCTAACCCTAACCCTAACCCTAACCCTAACCCTAACCCTAACCCTAAACCTAACCCTAACCCTGACCCTAAGAGGCCTAACCCTTGACGGAACTCTAAACCTCAGCTGTGCATGGCATGTACCTAACCCTAACCCTAACCCTAACCCTAACCCTAACCCTGACCCTAAGAGGCCTAACCCAAAACGGAACTCTAAACCTCAGCTGTGCATGGCATGCAGTTAACCCTAACCCTAACCCTAACTCTAACCCTAACCCTAACCCTAATCCTAACCTTAACCCTAACCCTAACCCTAAGAGGCCTAACCCTAAACGCAACTCTAAACCTCAGCTGTGCATGGCATGCACTTAACCCTAACCCTAACCCTAACCCTAACCCTAACCCTAACCCTAACCCTAACCCTAACCCTAAAACTAACCTTAACCCTAACCCTAACCCTAACCCTAACCCTAACCCTAATCCTGACTCTAAGGGTCCTAACCCTTGACGGAACTCTAAACCTCAGCTGTGCATGGCATGTACATAACCCTAACCCTAACCCTAACCCTAACCCTAATCCTAACCCTAAGAGGCCTAACCCAAAACGGAACTCTAAACCTCAGCTGTGCATGGCATGTACCTAACCCTAACCCTAACCCTAACCCTAACCCTAACCCTAACCCTAACGCTAACCCGAACCCTAATTCTAATCCTGACCCTAAGGGGCCTAAACCTTGACGGAACTCTAAACCTCAGCTGTGCATGGCATGTACCTAACCCTAACCCTAACCCTAACCCTAACCCTAAGAGGCCTAACCCTAAACGCAACTATAAACCTCAGCTGTGCATGGCATGTACGTAACCCTAACCCTAACCCTAACCCTAACCCTTACCCTGACCCTAAGAGGCCTAACACAAAACGGAACTCTAAACCTCAGCTGTGCATGGCATGCACTTAACCCTAACCCTAACCCTAACCCTAACCCTAACCCTAACCCTAACCCTAACCCTAACCCTAAACTTAACCCTAACCCTAAGAGACCTAACCCTAAACGGAACTCTAAACCTCAGCTGTGCATGGCATGTACCTAACCCTAACCCTAACCCTAACCCTAACCCTAACCCTAACGCTAACCCTAACCCTAACTCTAATCCTGACCCTAAGGGGCCTAACCCAAAACGGAACTCTAAACCTCAGCTGTGCATGGCATGTACCTAACCCTAACCCTAACCCTAACCCTAACCCTAACCCTAACCCTAACCCTAACCCTAACACTAACCCTGACCCTAAGAGGCCTAACCCAAAACGGAACTCTAAACCTCAGCTGTGCATTGCATGCACTTAACCCTAACCCTAACCCTAACCCTAACCCTAACCCTAACCCTAACTCTAATCCTGACCCTACGGGGCCTATCCCTTGACGGAACTCAAAACCTCAGCTGTGCATGGCATGTACCTAACCCTAACCCTAACCCTAACCCTAACCCTAACCCTAATCCTGACCCTAAGAGGCCTAACCCTAAACGCAACTCTAAACCTCAGCTGTGCATGGAATGTACATAACCGTAACCGTAACCGTAACCCTAACCCTAACCCTAACCCTAAAAGGCCTAATCCAAAATGGAACTCTAAACCTCAGCTGTGCATGGCATGCACTTAACCCTAACCCTAACCCTAACCCTAACCCTAACCCTAACCCTAACCTTAACCCTAACCCTAACCCTAAGAGGCCTAACCCTAAACGCAACTCTAAACATCAGCTGTGCATGGCATGCACTTAACCCTAACCCTAACCCTAACCCTAACCCTAACCCTAATCCTAACCTTAACCCTAACCCTAACCCTAACCCTAACCCTAAGAGGCCTAACCCAAAACGCAACTCTAAACCTCAGCTGTGCATGGCATGCACTTAACCCTAACCCTAACCCTAACCCTAACCCTAACCCTAACCCTAACCCTAACCCTAACCCTAACCCTAACCCTAACCCTAACCCTAACCCTAACCCTAACCCTAACCCAAAACGGAACTCTAAACCTCAGCTGTGCATGGCATGCACTTAACCCTAACCCTAACCCTAACCCTAACCCTAACCCTAACCCTAACCTTAACCCTAACCCTAACCCTAAGAGGCCTAACCCTAAACGCAACTCTAAACCTCAGCTGTGCATGGCATGTAGGTAACCCTAACCCTAACCCTAACCCTAACCCTAACCCTAACCATAACCCTAACCCTAACCCTAACCCTGACTCTAAGAGACCTAACCCTAAACGGAACTCTAAACCTCAGCTGTGCATGGCATGTACCTAACCCTAACCCTAACCCTAACCCTAACCCTAACCCTAACCCTAACCCTAACCCTAACCCTAACCCTAACCCTAACCCTAAACCTAACCCTAATCCTAACCCTAACCCTAATACTTACCCTAAGAGGCCTAACCCTAAACGGAACTCAATCTCAGCTGTGCATGGCATGTAGGTAACCCTAACCCTAACCCTAACCCTAACCCTAACCCTAAACCTAATCCTGACCCTAAGAGGCCTAACCCTAAACGCAACTCTAAACCTCAGCTGTGCATGGCATGTAGGTAACCCTAACCCTAACCCTAACCCTACCCTAACCCTAACCCTAACCCTAACCCTAAACCTAACCTTAACCCTAACCCTAAGAGGCCTAACCCTAAACGCAACTCTAAACCTCAGCTGTGCATGGCATGTACGTAACTCTAACCCTAACCCTAACCCTAACCCTAACCCTAACCCTAACCCTAACCCTAACCCTAACCCTAACCCTAACCCTAACCCTAACCCTAACCCTAACCCTAACCCTAACCCTAACCCTAATCCTGACCCTAAGGGTCCTAACCCTTGACGGAACTCTAAACCTCAGCTGTGCATGGCATGTACATAACCCTAACCCTAACCCTAACACTAAGAGGCCTAACACTAAATGCAACTCTAAACCTCAGCTGTGCATGGCATGTACGTAACCCTAACCCTAACCCTAACCCTAACCCTAACCCTGACCCTAAGAGGCCGAACCCAAAACGGAACTCTAAACGTCACCTGTGCATGGCATGTACCTAACCCTAACCCTAACCCTAACCCTAACCCTAACCCTAACCCTAACCCTAAACCTAACCCTAACCCTGACCCTAAGAGGCCTAACCCTTGACGGAACTCTAAACCTCAGCTGTGCATGGCATGTACCTAACCCTAACCCTAACCCTAACCCTAACCCTAACCCTGACCCTAAGAGGCCTAACCCAAAACGGAACTCTAAACCTCAGCTGTGCATGGCATGCAGTTAACCCTAACCCTAACCCTAACTCTAACCCTAACCCTAACCCTAATCCTAACCTTAACCCTAACCCTAACCCTAAGAGGCCTAACCCTAAACGCAACTCTAAACCTCAGCTGTGCATGGCATGCACTTAACCCTAACCCTAACCCTAACCCTAACCCTAACCCTAACCCTAACCCTAAACCAATCCCTAACCCTAAACCTAACCCTAATCCTGACCCTAAGAGGCCTAACCCTTGACGGAACTCTAAACCTCAGCTGTGCATGGCATGTACCTAACCCTAACCCTAACCCTAACCCTAACCCTAACTTTAACCCTAATCCTGACCCTAAGAGGACTAACCCTAAACGCAACTCTAAACCTCAGCTGTGCATGGCATGTACGTAACCCTAACCCTAACCCTAACCCTAACCCTAACCTTAACCCTAACCCTAAGAGGCCTAACCCTAAATGCATCTCTAAACCTCAGCTGTGCATGGCATGTAGGTAACCCTAACCCTAACCCTAACCCTAACCTTAACCCTAACCCTAAGTGACCTAACCCTAAATGCATCTCTAAACCTCAGCTGTGTATGGCATGTAGGTAACCCTAACCCTAATCCTAACCCTAACCCTAACCCTAACCCTGACCCTAAGAGGCCTAACCCAAAACGGAACTCTAATCCTCAGCTGTGCATGGCATGTACCTAACCCTAACCCTAACCCTAACCCTAACACTAAGAGACCTAACCCAAAACGGAACTCTAAACCTCAGCTGTGCATGGCATGTACCTAACCCTAACCCTAACCCTAACCCTAACCCTAACCCTAACCCTAACCCTAAACCTAACCCTAATCCTAACCCTAACCCTAATCCTTACCCTAAGAGGCCTAACCCTAAACGGAACTCACCCTCAGCTGTGCATGGCATGTACATAACCCTAACCCTAACCCTAACCCTAACCCTAACCCTAATCCTAACCTTAACCCTAACCCTAACCCTAACCCTAACCCTAAGAGGCCTAACCCAAAACGCAACTCTAAACCTCAGCTGTGCATGGCATGCACTTAACCCTAACCCTAACCCTAACCCTAACCCTAACCCTAACCCTAACCCTAACCCTAACCCTAACCCTAACCCTAACCCTAACCCTAACCCTAACCCTAACCCTAACCCAAAACGGAACTCTAAACCTCAGCTGTGCATGGCATGCACTTAACCCTAACCCTAACCCTAACCCTAACCCTAACCCTAACCCTAACCTTAACCCTAACCCTAACCCTAAGAGGCCTAACCCTAAACGCAACTCTAAACCTCAGCTGTGCATGGCATGTAGGTAACCCTAACCCTAACCCTAACCCTAACCCTAACCCTAACCCTAACCCTAACCCTAACCCTAACCCTAACCCTAACCCTAACCCTAACCCTAACCCTAACCCTAACCCTAACCCTAACCCTAATCCTAACCTTAACCCTAACCCTAACCCTAAGAGGCCTAACCCTAAACGCAACTCTAAACCTCAGCTGTGCATGGCATGCACTTAACCGTAACCGTAACCGTAACCCTAACCCTAACCCTAACCCTAACCTTAACCCTAACCCTAAGAGGCCTAACCCTAAACGCAACTCCAAACCTCAGCTGTGCATGGCATGTACCTAACCCTAACCCTAACCCTAACCCTAACCTTAACCCTAACGCTAACCCTTACCCTAACCCTGACCCTAAGAGGCCTAACCCAAAACGGAACTCTAAACCTCACCTGTGCATGGCCTGTACCTAACCCTAACCCTAACCCTAACCCTAACCCTAACCCTAACCCTAACCCTAACCCTAACCCTAACCCTAACCCTAACCCTAACACTAACCCTGACCCTAAGAGGCCTAACCCAAAACGGAACTCTAAACCTCAGCTGTGCATTGCATGCACTTAACCCTAACCCTAACCCTAACCCTAACCCTAACCCTAACTCTAATCCTGACCCTATGGGGCCTATCCCTTGACGGAACTCAAAACCTCAGCTGTGCATGGCATGTACCTAACCCTAACCCTAACCCTAACCCTAACCCTAACCCTAATCCTGACCCTAAGAGGCCTAACCCTAAACGCAACTCTAAACCTCAGCTGTGCATGGAATGCACTTAACCGTAACCGTAACCGTAACCCTAACCCTAACCCTAACCCTAAGAGGCCTAATCCAAAATGGAACTCTAAACCTCAGCTGTGCATGCCATGCAGTTAACACTAACCCTAACCCTAACCTTAACCCTAACCCTAACCCTAAGTGACCTAACCCAAAACGGAACTCTAAACCTCAGCTGTGCATGGCATGCACTTAACCCTAACCCTAACCCTAACCCTAACCGTAACCCTAACCTTAACCCTAACCCTCACCCTACGTGACCTAACCCAAAACGGAACTCTAAACCTCAGCTGTGCATGGCATGCACATAACCCTAACCCTAACCCTAACCCTAACCCTAACCCTAACCCTAACCTTAACCCTAACCCTAAGAGGCCTAACCCTAAACGCATCTCTAAACCTCAGCTGTTCATGGCATGTAGGTAACCCTAACCCTAACCCTAACCCTAACCCTAACCCTAACCTTAACCCTAACCCTAAGAGGCCTAACCCTAAACGCAACTCTAAACCTCAGATGTGCATGGCATGTACCTAACCCTAACCCTAACCCTAACCCTAACCCTAACCCTAACCCTAATCCTGACCCTAAGGGTCCTAACCCTTGACGGAACTCTAAACCTCAGCTGTGCACGGCATGTACATAACCATAACCCTAACCCTAAACCTAACCCTAATCCTGACCCTAAGGGTCCTAACCCTTGACGGAACTCTAAACCTCAGCTGTGCATGGCATGTATGTAACCCTAACCCTAACCCTAACCCTAACCCTAACCCTAACCCTAACCCTAATCCTAATCCTAACCCTAACCCTGACCCTAAGAGGCCTAACCCAAAACGGAACTCTAAACCTCAGCTGTGCATGGCAGGTACATAACCCTAAACCTAACCCTTATCCTAACCCTAACCCTAACCCTAAACCTAACCCTAATCCTGACCCTAAGAGGCCTAACCCTTGACGGAACTCTAAACCTCAGCTGTGCATGGCATGTACCTAACCCTAACCCTAACCCTAACCCTAACCCTAACCCTGACCCTAAGAGGCCTAACCCAAAACGGAACTCTAAACCTCAGCTGTGCATGGCATGCACTTAACCCTAACCCTAACCCTAACTCTAACCCTAACCCTAACCCTAATCCTAACCTTAACCCTAACCCTAACCCTAAGAGGCCTAACCCTAAACGCAACTCTAAACCTCAGCTGTGCATGGCATGCACTTAATCGTAACCGTAACCGTAACCGTAACCCTAACCCTTACCCTAACCTTAACCCTAACCCTAACCCTAACCCTAACCCTAAACCTAACGCTAACCCTAACCCTAACCCTAACCCTAACCCTAACCTTAACCCTAACCCTAAGAGGCCTAACCCTAAACGCAACTCCAAACCTCAGCTGTGCATGGCACGTACCTAACCCTAACCCTAACCCTAACCCTAACCTTAACCCTAACGCTAACCCTTACCCTAACCCTGACCCTAAGAGGCCTAACCCAAAACGGAACTCTAAACCTCAGCTGTGCATGGCATGTACCTAACCCTAACCCTAACCCTAACCCTAACCCTAACCCTAACCCTAACCCTAACCCTAACCCTAATCCTAAACCTAACCCTAACCCTGACCCTAAGAGGCCTAACCCTAGACGCAACTCTAAACCTCAGCTGTGCATGGCAGGTACATAACCCTAAACCTAACCCTAACCCTAACCCTAATCCTAACCCTAAACCTAACACTAACCCTGACCATAAGAGGCCTAACCCTAAACGCAACTCTAAACCTCAGCTGTGCATGGCATGTACCTAACCCTAACCCTAACCCTAACCCTAACCCTAACCCTAACCCTGACCCTAAGAAGCCTAACCCAAAACGGAACTCTAAACCTCAGCTGTGCATGGCATGCAGTTAACCCTAACCCTAACCCTAACTCTAACCCTAACCCTAACCCTAATCCTAACCTTAACCCTAACCCTAACCCTAAGAGGCCTAACCCTAAACGCAACTCTAAACCTCAGCTGTGCATGGCATGCACTTAACCGTAACCGTAACCGTAACCGTAACCGTAACCGTAACCGTAACCCTAACCCTAACCCTAACCCTAACCCTAACCCTAACCCTAACCCTAACCCTAACCCTAATCCTAACCTTAACCCTAA
>NW_026599595.1:1422500-1432500 GCF_023634155.1 Falco peregrinus | reverse complement strand
CCTAACCCAAAACGCAACTCTAAACCTCAGCTGTGCATGGCATGTACCTAACCCTAACCCTAAACCTAAGCCTAACCCTAACCCTAACCCTAACCCTAACCCTGACCCTAAGAGGCCTAACCCAAAACGGAACTCTAAACCTCAGCTGTGCATGGCATGCAGTTAACACTAACCCTAACCCTAACCCTAACCCTAACCCTAACCCTAACCTTAACCCTAACCCTAACCCTAAGAGACCTAACCCAAAACGGAACTCTAAACCTCAGCTGTGCATGGCATGCACTTAACCCTAACCCTAACCCTAACCCTAACCCTAACCCTAACCCTAACCATAACCCTAACCCTAACCCTAACCCTAACCTTAACCCTAACCCTAAGAGGCCTAACCCTAAACGCAACTCTAAACCTCAGATGTGCATGGCATGTACGTAACCCTAACCCTAACCCTAACCCTAACCCTAACCCTAACCCTAACCCTAATCCTGACCCTAAGGGTCCTAACCCTTAACGGAACTCTAAACCTCAGCTGTGCATGGCATGTACATAACCCTAACCCTAACCCTAAGAGGCCTAACCCTAAATGCAACTCTAAACCTCAGCTGTGCATGGCATGTACGTAACCCTAACCCTAACCCTAACCCTAACCCTAACCCTAACCCTGACCCTAAGAGGCCGAACCCAAAACGGAACTATAAACGTCAGCTGTGCATGGCATGTACCTAACCCTAACCCTAACCCTAACCCTAATCCTAATCCTAAACCTAACCCTAACCCTGACCCTAAGAGTCCTAACCCTAGACGCAACTCTAAACCTCAGCTGTGCATGGCAGGTACATAACCCTAAACCTAACCCTAACCCTAACCCTAACCCTAAACCTAACCCTAATCCTGACCCTAAGAGGCCTAACACTTGACAAAACTCTAAACCTCAGCTGTGCATGGCATGTACCTAACCCTAACCCTAACCCTAATCCTAACCCTAACCCTAACCCTGACGCTAAGGGGCCGAACCCAAAACGGAACTCTAAACGTCAGCTGTGCATGGCATGTACGTAACCCTAACCCTAACCCTAACCCTAACCCTAACCCTAACCCTAACCCTAACCCTAACCCTAATCCTAAACCTAACCCTAACCCTGACCCTAAGAGTCCTAACCCTAGACGCAACTCTAAACCTCAGCTGTTCATGGCAGGTACATAACCCTAAACCTAACCCTAACCCTAACCCTAACCCTAACCCTAACCCTAAACCTAACCCTAATCCTGACCCTAAGAGGCCTAACCCTTGATGGAACTCTAAACCTCAGCTGTGCATGGCATGTACCTAACCCTAACCCTAACCCTAACCCTAACCCTAACCCTAACCCTAACCCTAACCCTAACCCTGACCCTAAGAGGCCTAACCCAAAACGGAACTCTAAACCTCAGCTGTGCATGGCATGCAGTTAACCCTAACCCTAACCCTAACTCTAACCCTAATCCTAACCCTAATCCTAACCTTAACCCTAACCCTAACCCTAAGAGGCCTAACCTTAAACGCAACTCTAAACCTCAGCTGTGCATGGCATGCACTTAACCGTAACCGTAACCGTAACCGTAACCGTAACCGTAACCCTAACCGTAACCCTAACCCTAACCCTAACCCTAACCCTAACCCTAACCCTAACCCTAACCCTAAGAGGCCTAACCCTAAACGCAACTCTAAACCTCAGCTCTGCATGGCATGTACGTAACCCTAACCCTAACCCTAACCCTAACCCTAACCCTGACCCTAAGAGGCCTAACACAAAACGGAACTCTAAACCTCAGCTGTGCATGGCATGCACTTAACCCTAACCCTAACCCTAACCCTAACCCTAACCCTAACCTTAACCCTAACCCTAACCCTAATCCTGACTCTAAGAGTCCTAACCCTAGACGGAACTCTAAACCTCAGCTGTGCATGGCAGGTACATAACCCTAACCCTAACCCTAACCCTAACCCTAACCCTAACCCTAACCCTAACCCTAGCCCTAAACCTAACCCTAATCCTGACCCTAAGAGACCTAACCCTTGACGGAACTCTATAACCTCAGCTGTGCATGGCATGTACCTAACCCTAACCCTTACCCTAACCCTAATCCTAACCCTAACCCTAACCCTAACGCTAACCCGAACCCTAACCCTAATTCTTACCCTAAGAGGCCTAACCCAAAACGCAACTCTAAACCTCAGCTGTGCATGGCATGTACCTAACCCTAACCCTAAACCTAAGCCTAACCCTAACCCTAACCCTAACCCTAACCCTGACCCTAAGAGGCCTAACCCAAAACGGAACTCTAAACCTCAGCTGTGCATGGCATGCAGTTAACACTAACCCTAACCCTAACCCTAACCCTAACCCTAACCCTAACCTTAACCCTAACCCTAACCCTAAGAGACCTAACCCAAAACGGAACTCTAAACCTCAGCTGTGCATGGCATGCACTTAACCCTAACCCTAACCCTAACCCTAACCCTAACCCTAACCCTAACCCTAACCCTAACCCTAACCCTAACCTTAACCCTAACCCTAAGAGGCCTAACCCTAAACGCAACTCTAAACCTCAGATGTGCATGGCATGTACGTAACCCTAACCCTAACCCTAACCCTAACCCTAACCCTAACCCTAACCCTAATCCTGACCCTAAGGGTCCTAACCCTTAACGGAACTCTAAACCTCAGCTTTGCATGGCATGTACATAACCCTAACCCTAACCCTAACCCTAAGAGGCCTAACCATAATGCAACTCTAAACCTCAGCTGTGCATGGCATGTACGTAACCCTAACCCTAACCCTAACCCTAACCCTAACCCTAACCCTGACCCTAAGAGGCCGAACCCAAAACGGAACTCTAAACGTCAGCTGTGCATGGCATGTACCTAACCCTAACCCTAACCCTAACCCTAACCCTAACCCTAATCCTAAACCTAACCCTAACCCTGACCCTAAGAGTCCTAACCCTAGACGCAACTCTAAACCTCAGCTGTGCATGGCAGGTACATAACCCTAAACCTAACCCTAACCCTAACCCTAAACCTAACCCTGACCCTAAGAGGCCGAACCCAAAACGGAACTCTAAACGTCAGCTGTGCATGGCATGTACCTAACCCTAACCCTAACCCTAACCCTAACCCTAACCCTAACCCTAACCCTAACCCTAACCCTAACCCTAACCCTAATCGTAAACCTAACCCTAACCCTGACACTAAGAGTCCTAACCCTAGACGCAACTCTAAACCTCAGCTGTTCATGGCAGGTACATAACCCTAAACCTAACCCTAACCCTAACCCTAACCCTAACCCTAAACCTAACCCTAATCCTGACCCTAAGAGGCCTAACCCTTGACGGAACTCTAAACCTCAGCTGTGCATGGCATGTACCTAACCCTAACCCTAACCCTAACTCTAACCCTAACCCTAACCCTAACCCTAACCCTAACCCTGACCCTAAGAGGCCTAACCGAAAACGGAACTCTAAACCTCAGCTGTGCATGGCATGCAGTTAACCCTAACCCTAACCCTAACTGTAACCCTAACCCTAACCCTAATCCTAACCTTAACCCTAACCCTAACCCTAAGAGGCCTAACCTTAAACGCAACTCTAAACCTCAGCTGTGCATGGCATGCACTTAACCGTAACCGTAACCGTAACCGTAACCCTAACCCTAACCGTAACCCTAACCCTAACCCTAACCCTAACCCTAACCCTAACCCTAAGAGGCCTAACCCTAAACGCAACTCTAAACCTCAGCTCTGCATGGCATGTACGTAACCCTAACCCTAACCCTAACCCTAACCCTAACCCTGACCCTAAGAGGCCTAACACAAAACGGAACTCTAAACCTCAGCTGTGCATGGCATGCACTTAACCCTAACCCTAACCCTAACCCTAACCCTAACCCTAACCCTAACCCTAACCCTAACCCTAACCCTAACCCTAATCCTAAACCTAACCCTAATCCTGACCCTAAGATTCCTAACCCTAGACGGAACTCTAAACGTCAGCTGTGCATGGCAGGTACATAACCCTAAACCTAACCCTAACCCTAACCCTAATCCTAACCTTAACCCTAACCCTAACCCTAAGAGGCCTAACCCTAAACGTAACTCTAAACCTCAGCTGTGCATGGCATGCACTTAACCGTAACCGTAACCGTAACCGTAACCGTAACCGTAACCGTAACCGTAACCCTAACCCTAACCCTAACCCTAACCCTAACGCTAACCCGAACCCTAACCCTAACCCTAACCCTAACCTTAACCCTAACCCTAAGAGGCCTAACCCTAAACGCAACTCTAAACCTCAGCTGTGCATGGCATGTAGGTAACCCTAACCCTAACCCTAACCCTAACCTTAACCCTAACGCTAACCCTAACCCTAACCCTGACCCTAAGAGGCCTAACCCAAAACGGAACTCTAAACCTCAGCTGTGCATGGCATGCAGTTAACACTAACCCTAACCCTAACCCTAACCCTAACCCTAACCCTAACCCTAACCTTAACCCTAACCCTAACCCTAAGAGACCTAACCCTAAACGGAACTCTAAACCTCAGCTGTGCATGGCAGGTACATAACCCTAACCCTAACCCTAAACCAATCCCTAACCCTAACCCTAAACCTAATCCTAATCCTGACCCTAAGAGGCCTAACCCTTGACGGAACTCTAAACCTCAGCTGTGCATGGCATGTACCTAACCCTAACCCTAACCCTAACCCTAACCCTAACCCTAACCCTAATCCTGACCCTAAGAGGCCTAACCCTAAACGAAACTCTAAACCTCAGCTGTGCATGGCATGTACGTAACCCTAACCCTACCCCTAACCCTAACCCTAACCCTAACCTTAACCCTAACCCTAAGAGGCCTAACCCTAAATGCATCTCTAAACCTCAGCTGTGCATGGCATGTAGGTAACCCTAACACTAACCCTAACCCTAACCCTACCCTGAACCCTAACCCTAAGAGGCCTAACCCTAAATGCATCTCTAAACCTCAGCTGTGCATGGCATGTAGGTAACCCTAACACTAACCCTAACCCTAACCCTAACCCTAACCCTGACCCTAAGAGGCCTAACCCAAAACGGAACTCTAAACCTCAGCTGTGCATGGCATGTACCTAACCCTAACCCTAACCCTAACCCTAACACTAAGAGACCTAACCCAAAACGGAACTCTAAACCTCAGCTGTGCATGGCATGTACCTAACCCTAACCCTAACCCTAACCCTAACCCTAACCCTAACCCTAATCCTAACCCTAACCCTAATCCTTACCCTAAGAGGCCTAACCCTAAACGGAACTCAACCTCAGCTGTGCATGGCATGTACATAACCCTAACCCTAACCCTAACTTTAACCCTAACCCTAACCCTAACCCTAACCCTAACCCTAACCCTAACCCTAACACTAACCCTAAGAGACCTAACCCTAAACGCAACTCTAAACCTCAGCTGTGCATGGCATGTAGGTAACCCTAACCCTAACCCTAACCCTAACCCTAACCCTAACCCTAACCCTAACCCTAACTCTAAGAGACCTAACCCTAAACGGAACTCTAACCCTCAGCTGTGCATGGCATGTACCTAACCCTAACCCTAACCCTAACCCTAACCCTAACCCTAACACTAACCCTAACCCTAAACCTAACCCTAATCCTAACCCTAACCCTAATACTTACCCTAAGAGGCCTAACCCTAAACGGAACTCTAAACCTCAGCTGTGCAGGGCAGGTACATAACCCTAACCCTTACCCTAACCCTAATCCTAACCCTAATCCTGACCCTAAGAGGCCTAACCCTAAACGCAACTCTAAACCTCAGCTGTGCATGGCATGTACGTAACCCTAACCCTAACCCTAACCCTAACCCTAACCCTAACCCTGACCCTAAGAGGCCTAACCGAAAACGGAACTCCAAACCTCAGCTGTGCATGGCATGCAGTTAACACTAACCCTAACCCTAACCCTAACCCTAACCCTAACCTTAACCCTAACCCTAACCCTAAGTGACCTAACCCAAAACGGAACTCTAAACCTCAGCTGTGCATGGCATGCACTTAACCCTAACCCTAACCCTAACCCTAACCCTAACCTTAACCCTAACCCTAAGAGGCCTAACCCTAAACGCAACTCTAAACCGCAGCTGTGCATGGCATGTAGGTAACCTTAACCCTAACCCTAACCCTAACCCTAACCCTAACCCTAACCCTAAACCTAACCTTAACCCTAACCCTAAGAGGCCTAACCCTAAACGCAACTCTAAACCTCAGCTGTGCATGGCATGTACGTAACTGTAACCCTAACCCTAACCCTAACCCTAACCCTAACCCTAACCCTAACCCTAATCCTGACCCTAAGGGTCCTAACCCTTGACGGAACTCTAAACCTCAGCTGTGCATGGCATGTACATAACCCTAACCCTAACCCTAACACTAAGAGGCCTAACCCTAAATGCAACTCTAAACCTCAGCTGTGCATGGCATGTACGTAACCCTAACCCTAACCCTAACCCTAACCCTAACCCTGACCCTAAGAGGCCGAACCCAAAACGGAACTCTAAACGTCAGCTGTGCATGGCATGTACCTAACCCTAACCCTAACCCTAACCCTAACCCTAACCCTAACCCTAACCCTAATCCTAACCCTAACCCTAACCCTGACCCTAAGAGTCCTAACCCTAGACGCAACTGTAAACCTCAGCTGTGCATGCCAGGTACATAACCCTAAACCTAACCCTAACCCTAACCCTAACCCTAACCCTAACCCTAACCCTAACCCTAACCCTGACCCTAAGAGGCCTAACCCAAAACGGAACTCTAAACCTCAGCTGTGCATGGCATGCAGTTAACCCTAACCCTAACCCTAACCCTAACCCTAACCCTAACCCTAACCCTAACCCTAACCCTAACCCTAAAACTAACCTTTAACCCTAACCCTAACCCTAACCCTAATCCTAACCTTAACCCTAACCCTAACCCTAAGAGGCCTAACCCTAAACGCAACTCTAAACATCAGCTGTGCATGGCATGCACTTAACCCTAACCCTAACCCTAACCCTAACCCTAACCCTAACCCTAACCCTAACCCTAACCCTAAAACTAACCTTAACCCTAACCCTAACCCTAACCCTAACCCTAACCCTAACCCTAACCCTAACCCTAACCCTAACCCTAACCCTAATCCTGACCCTAAGGGTCCTAACCCTTGACGGAAATCTAAACCTCAGCTGTGCATGGCATGTACATAACTCTAACCCTAACCCTAACACTAAGAGGCCTAACCCTAAATGCAACTCTAAACCTCAGCTGTGCATGGCATGTACGTAACCCTAACCCTAACCCTAACCCTAACCCTAACCCTGACCCTAAGAGTCCTAACCCTAGACGCAACTCTAAACCTCAGCTGTGCATGGCAGGTACATAACCCTAAACCTAACCCTAACCCTAACCCTAACCCTAACCCTAACCCTAACCCTAATCCTAAACCTAACCCTAACCCTGACCCTAAGAGTCCTAACCCTAGACGCAACTCTAAACCTCAGCTGTGCATGGCAGGTACATAACCCTAAACCTAACCCTAACCCTAACCCTAATCCTAACCCTAAACCTAACCCTAACCCTGACCCTAAGAGGCCTAACCCTTGACGGAACTCTAAACCTCAGCTGTGCATGGCATGTACGTAACCCTAACCCTAACCCTAACCCTAACCCTAACCCTAACCCTAACCCTAACCCTAAAACTAACCTTAACCCTAACCCTAACCCTAACCCTAACCCTAACCCTAACCCTAACCCTAACCCTAATCCTGACTCTAAGGGTCCTAACCCTTGACGGAACTCTAAACCTCAGCTGTGCATGGCATGTACATAACCCTAACCCTAACCCTAACCCTAACCCTAATCCTAACCCTAAGAGGCCTAACCCAAAACGGAACTCTAAACCTCAGCTGTGCATGGCATGCACTTAACCCTAACCCTAACCCTAACCCTAACCCTAACCCTAACCCTAACCCTAACCCTAACCCTAACGCTAACCCTAACCCTAATTCTAATCCTGACCCTAAGGGGCCTAACCCTTGACGGAACTCTAAACCTCAGCTGTGCATGGCATGTACATAACCCTAACCCTAACCCTAACCCTAACCCTAACCCTAAGAGGCCTAACCCTAAACGCAACTCTAAACCTCAGCTGTGCATGGCATGTACGTAACCCTAACCCTAACCCTAACCCTAACCCTAACCCTGACCCTAAGAGTCCTAACCCTAGACGCAACTCTAAACCTCAGCTGTGCATGGCAGGTACATAACCCTAAACCTAACCCTAACCCTAACCCTAACCCTAACCCTAACCCTAACCCTAACCCTAATCCTAAACCTAACCCTAACCCTGACCCTAAGAGTCCTAACCCTAGACGCAACTCTAAACCTCAGCTGTGCATGGCAGGTACATAACCCTAAACCTAACCCTAACCCTAACCCTAATCCTAACCCTAAACCTAACCCTAACCCTGACCCTAAGAGGCCTAACCCTTGACGGAACTCTAAACCTCAGCTGTGCATGGCATGTACGTAACCCTAACCCTAACCCTAACCCTAACCCTAACCCTGACCCTAAGAGGCCTAACCCAAAACGGAACTCTAAACCTCAGCTGTGCATGGCATGCAGTTAACCCTAACCCTAACCCTAACTCTAACCCTAACCCTAACCCTAATCCTAACCTTAACCCTAACCCTAACCCTAAGAGGCCTAACCCTAAACGCAACTCTAAACATCAGCTGTGCATGGCATGCACTTAACCCTAACCCTAACCCTAACCCTAACCCTAACCCTAACCCTAACCCTAACCCTAACCCTAACCCTAAAACTAACCTTAACCCTAACCCTAACCCTAACCCTAACCCTAACCCTAACCCTAACCCTAACCCTAATCCTGACTCTAAGGGTCCTAACCCTTGACGGAACTCTAAACCTCAGCTGTGCATGGCATGTACATAACCCTAACCCTAACCCTAACCCTAACCCTAATCCTAACCCTAAGAGGCCTAACCCAAAACGGAACTCTAAACCTCAGCTGTGCATGGCATGCACTTAACCCTAACCCTAACCCTAACCCTAACCCTAACCCTAACCCTAACCCTAACCCTAACCCTAACGCTAACCCTAACCCTAATTCTAATCCTGACCCTAAGGGGCCTAACCCTTGACGGAACTCTAAACCTCAGCTGTGCATGGCATGTACATAACCCTAACCCTAACCCTAACCCTAACCCTAACCCTAAGAGGCCTAACACAAAACGGAACTCTAAACCTCAGCTGTGCATGGCATGCACTTAACCCTAACCCTAACCCTAACCCTAACCCTAACCCTAACCCTAACCTTAACCCTAACCCTAACCCTAATCCTGACTCTAAGAGTCCTAACCCTAGACGGAACTCTAAACCTCAGCTGTGCATGGCAGGTACATAACCCTAACCCTAACCCTAACCCTAACCCTAACCCTAACCCTAACCCTAACCCTAGCCCTAAACCTAACCCTAATCCTGACCCTAAGAGACCTAACCCTTGACGGAACTCTATAACCTCAGCTGTGCATGGCATGTACCTAACCCTAACCCTTACCCTAACCCTAATCCTAACCCTAACCCTAACCCTAACGCTAACCCGAACCCTAACCCTAATTCTTACCCTAAGAGGCCTAACCCAAAACGCAACTCTAAACCTCAGCTGTGCATGGCATGTACCTAACCCTAACCCTAAACCTAAGCCTAACCCTAACCCTAACCCTAACCCTAACCCTAACCCTGACCCTAAGAGGCCTAACCCAAAACGGAACTCTAAACCTCAGCTGTGCATGGCATGCAGTTAACACTAACCCTAACCCTAACCCTAACCCTAACCCTAACCCTAACCTTAACCCTAACCCTAACCCTAAGAGACCTAACCCAAAACGGAACTCTAAACCTCAGCTGTGCATGGCAT
>NW_026599595.1:1415000-1420000 GCF_023634155.1 Falco peregrinus | reverse complement strand
CCTAACCCTAATCCTGACCCTAAGAGGCCTAACCCTAAACGAAACTCTAAACCTCAGCTGTGCATGGCATGTACGTAACCCTAACCCTACCCCTAACCCTAACCCTAACCCTAACCTTAACCCTAACCCTAAGAGGCCTAACCCTAAATGCATCTCTAAACCTCAGCTGTGCATGGCATGTAGGTAACCCTAACACTAACCCTAACCCTAACCCTACCCTGAACCCTAACCCTAAGAGGCCTAACCCTAAATGCATCTCTAAACCTCAGCTGTGCATGGCATGTAGGTAACCCTAACACTAACCCTAACCCTAACCCTAACCCTGACCCTAAGAGGCCTAACCCAAAACGGAACTCTAAACCTCAGCTGTGCATGGCATGTACCTAACCCTAACCCTAACCCTAACCCTAACACTAAGAGACCTAACCCAAAACGGAACTCTAAACCTCAGCTGTGCATGGCATGTACCTAACCCTAACCCTAACCCTAACCCTAACCCTAACCCTAACCCTAATCCTAACCCTAACCCTAATCCTTACCCTAAGAGGCCTAACCCTAAACGGAACTCAACCTCAGCTGTGCATGGCATGTACATAACCCTAACCCTAACCCTAACTTTAACCCTAACCCTAACCCTAACCCTAACCCTAACCCTAACACTAACCCTAAGAGACCTAACCCTAAACGCAACTCTAAACCTCAGCTGTGCATGGCATGTAGGTAACCCTAACCCTAACCCTAACCCTAACCCTAACCCTAACCCTAACCCTAACCCTAACTCTAAGAGACCTAACCCTAAACGGAACTCTAACCCTCAGCTGTGCATGGCATGTACCTAACCCTAACCCTAACCCTAACCCTAACCCTAACCCTAACACTAACCCTAACCCTAAACCTTAACCCTAATCCTAACCCTAACCCTAATACTTACCCTAAGAGGCCTAACCCTAAACGGAACTCAACCTCAGCTGTGCATGGCATGTACCTAACCCTAACCCTTACCCTAACCCTAATCCTAACCCTAATCCTGACCCTAAGAGGCCTAACCCTAAACGCAACTCTAAACCTCAGCTGTGCATGGCATGTACGTAACCCTAACCCTAACCCTAACCCTAACCCTAACCCTAACCCTAACCCTGACCCTAAGAGGCCTAACCGAAAACGGAACTCCAAACCTCAGCTGTGCATGGCATGCAGTTAACACTAACCCTAACCCTAACCCTAACCCTAACCCTAACCCTAACCTTAACCCTAACCCTAACCCTAAGTGACCTAACCCAAAACGGAACTCTAAACCTCAGCTGTGCATGGCATGCACTTAACCCTAACCCTAACCCTAACCCTAACCCTAACCCTAACCCTAACCCTAACCTTAACCCTAACCCTAACCCTAAGAGGCCTAACCCTAAACGCAACTCTAAACCGCAGCTGTGCATGGCATGTAGGTAACCCTAACCCTAACCCTAACCCTAACCCTAACCCTAACCCTAACCCTAAACCTAACCTTAACCCTAACCCTAAGAGGCCTAACCCTAAACGCAACTCTAAACCTCAGCTGTGCATGGCATGTACGTAACTGTAACCCTAACCCTAACCCTAACCCTAACCCTAACCCTAACCCTAATCCTGACCCTAAGGGTCCTAACCCTTGACGGAACTCTAAACCTCAGCTGTGCATGGCATGTACATAACCCTAACCCTAACCCTAACACTAAGAGGCCTAACCCTAAATGCAACTCTAAACCTCAGCTGTGCATGGCATGTACGTAACCCTAACCCTAACCCTAACCCTAACCCTAACCCTGACCCTAAGAGGCCGAACCCAAAACGGAACTCTAAACGTCAGCTGTGCATGGCATGTACCTAACCCTAACCCTAACCCTAACCCTAACCCTAACCCTAACCCTAACCCTAATCCTAACCCTAACCCTAACCCTGACCCTAAGAGTCCTAACCCTAGACGCAACTGTAAACCTCAGCTGTGCATGCCAGGTACATAACCCTAAACCTAACCCTAACCCTAACCCTAACCCTAACCCTAACCCTAACCCTAACCCTAACCCTAACCCTGACCCTAAGAGGCCTAACCCAAAACGGAACTCTAAACCTCAGCTGTGCATGGCATGCAGTTAACCCTAACCCTAACCCTAACCCTAACCCTAACCCTAACCCTAACCCTAACCCTAACCCTAAAACTAACCTTTAACCCTAACCCTAACCCTAACCCTAATCCTAACCTTAACCCTAACCCTAACCCTAAGAGGCCTAACCCTAAACGCAACTCTAAACATCAGCTGTGCATGGCATGCACTTAACCCTAACCCTAACCCTAACCCTAACCCTAACCCTAACCCTAACCCTAACCCTAACCCTAACCCTAAAACTAACCTTAACCCTAACCCTAACCCTAACCCTAACCCTAACCCTAACCCTAACCCTAACCCTAACCCTAACCCTAACCCTAACCCTAACCCTAACCCTAATCCTGACCCTAAGGGTCCTAACCCTTGACGGAAATCTAAACCTCAGCTGTGCATGGCATGTACATAACTCTAACCCTAACCCTAACACTAAGAGGCCTAACCCTAAATGCAACTCTAAACCTCAGCTGTGCATGGCATGTACGTAACCCTAACCCTAACCCTAACCCTAACCCTAACCCTGACCCTAAGAGTCCTAACCCTAGACGCAACTCTAAACCTCAGCTGTGCATGGCAGGTACATAACCCTAAACCTAACCCTAACCCTAACCCTAACCCTAACCCTAACCCTAACCCTAACCCTAATCCTAAACCTAACCCTAACCCTGACCCTAAGAGTCCTAACCCTAGACGCAACTCTAAACCTCAGCTGTGCATGGCAGGTACATAACCCTAAACCTAACCCTAACCCTAACCCTAATCCTAACCCTAAACCTAACCCTAACCCTGACCCTAAGAGGCCTAACCCTTGACGGAACTCTAAACCTCAGCTGTGCATGGCATGTACGTAACCCTAACCCTAACCCTAACCCTAACCCTAACCCTGACCCTAAGAGGCCTAACCCAAAACGGAACTCTAAACCTCAGCTGTGCATGGCATGCAGTTAACCCTAACCCTAACCCTAACTCTAACCCTAACCCTAACCCTAATCCTAACCTTAACCCTAACCCTAACCCTAAGGGGCCTAACCCTAAACGCAACTCTAAACATCAGCTGTGCATGGCATGCACTTAACCCTAACCCTAACCCTAACCCTAACCCTAACCCTAACCCTAACCCTAACCCTAAAACTAACCTTAACCCTAACCCTAACCCTAACCCTAACCCTAACCCTAACCCTAACCCTAACCCTAATCCTGACTCTAAGGGTCCTAACCCTTGACGGAACTCTAAACCTCAGCTGTGCATGGCATGTACATAACCCTAACCCTAACCCTAACCCTAACCCTAATCCTAACCCTAAGAGGCCTAACCCAAAACGGAACTCTAAACCTCAGCTGTGCATGGCATGCACTTAACCCTAACCCTAACCCTAACCCTAACCCTAACCCTAACCCTAACCCTAACCCTAACGCTAACCCTAACCCTAATTCTAATCCTGACCCTAAGGGGCCTAACCCTTGACGGAACTCTAAACCTCAGCTGTGCATGGCATGTACATAACCCTAACCCTAACCCTAACCCTAACCCTAACCCTAAGAGGCCTAACCCTAAACGCAACTCTAAACCTCAGCTGTGCATGGCATGTACGTAACCCTAACCCTAACCCTAACCCTAACCCTAACCCTGACCCTAAGAGTCCTAACCCTAGACGCAACTCTAAACCTCAGCTGTGCATGGCAGGTACATAACCCTAAACCTAACCCTAACCCTAACCCTAACCCTAACCCTAACCCTAACCCTAACCCTAATCCTAAACCTAACCCTAACCCTGACCCTAAGAGTCCTAACCCTAGACGCAACTCTAAACCTCAGCTGTGCATGGCAGGTACATAACCCTAAACCTAACCCTAACCCTAACCCTAATCCTAACCCTAAACCTAACCCTAACCCTGACCCTAAGAGGCCTAACCCTTGACGGAACTCTAAACCTCAGCTGTGCATGGCATGTACGTAACCCTAACCCTAACCCTAACCCTAACCCTAACCCTGACCCTAAGAGGCCTAACCCAAAACGGAACTCTAAACCTCAGCTGTGCATGGCATGCAGTTAACCCTAACCCTAACCCTAACTCTAACCCTAACCCTAACCCTAATCCTAACCTTAACCCTAACCCTAACCCTAAGAGGCCTAACCCTAAACGCAACTCTAAACATCAGCTGTGCATGGCATGCACTTAACCCTAACCCTAACCCTAACCCTAACCCTAACCCTAAGAGGCCTAACCCTAAACGCAACTCTAAACCTCAGCTGTGCATGGCATGTACGTAACCCTAACCCTAACCCTAACCCTAACCCTTACCCTGACCCTAAGAGGCCTAACACAAAACGGAACTCTAAACCTCAGCTGTGCATGGCATGCACTTAACCCTAACCCTAACCCTAACCCTAACCCTAACCCTAACCCTAACCCTAACCCTAACCCTAAACCTAAACTTAACCCTAACCCTAAGAGACCTAACCCTAAACGGAACTCTAAACCTCAGCTGTGCAGGGCAGGTACATAACCCTAAACCTAACCCTAACCCTAACCCTAACCCTAACCCTAACCCTAACCCTAATCCTAAACCTAACCCTAACCCTGACCCTAAGAGTCCTAACCCTAGACGCAACTCTAAACCTCAGCTGTGCATGGCAGGTACATAACCCTAAACCTAACCCTAACCCTAACCCTAATCCTAACCCTAAACCTAACCCTAACCCTGACCCTAAGAGGCCTAACCCTTGACGGAACTCTAAACCTCAGCTGTGCATGGCATGTACCTAACCCTAACCCTAACCCTAACCCTAACCCTAACCCTGACCCTAAGAGGCCTAACCCAAAACGGAACTCTAAACCTCAGCTGTGCATGGCATG
>NW_026599595.1:1392500-1397500 GCF_023634155.1 Falco peregrinus | reverse complement strand
CTAACCCTGACCCTAAGAGGCCTAACCCAAAACGGAACTCTAAACCTCAGCTGTGCATGGCATGTACCTAACCCTAACCGTAACCCTAACCCTAACACTAAGAGGCCTAACCCAAAACGGAACTCTAAACCTCAGCTGTGCATGGCATGTACCTAACCCTAACCCTGACCCTAACCCTAACCCTAACCCTAACCCTAACCCTAACACTAACCCTAAACCTAACCCTAATTCTAATCCTGACCGTAAGAGGCCTAACCCTAAACGCAACTCTAAACCTCAGCTGTGCATGGCATGTACCTAACCCTAACCCTAACCCTTACCCTGACCCTAAGAGGCCTAACCCAAAACGGAACTCTAAACCTCAGTTGTGCATGGCATGCACTTAACCCTAACCCTAACCCTAACCCTAACCCTAACCCTAACCCTAAACTTAACCCTAACCCTAAGAGACCTAACCCTAAACGGAACCCTAAACCTCAGCTGTGCAGGGCAGGTACATAACCCTAAACCTAACCCTAACCCTAACCCTAACCCTAACCCTAACCCTAATCCTAAACCTAACCCTAACCCTGACCCTAAGAGTCCTAACCCTAGACGCAACTCTAAACCTCAGCTGTGCATGGCAGGTACATAACCCTAACCCTAACCCTAACCCTAACCCTAACCCTAACCCTAACCCTAACCCTAACCCTGACCCTAAGAGGCCTAACCCTTGACGGAACTCTAAACCTCAGCTGTGCATGGCATGCACTTAACCCTAACCCTAACCCTAACTCTAACCCTAACCCTAACCCTAACCCTAACCCTAACCCTAACCCTAACCCTAACCCTAACCCTAACCCTAACCCTAACCCTAACCCTAACCCTAACCCTAACCCTAACCCTAACCCTAACCCTAACCCTAACCCTGACCCTAAGAGGCCTAACCCAAAACGGAACTCTAAACCTCAGCTGTGCATGGCATGCAGTTAACCCTAACCCTAACCCTAACTCTAACCCTAACCCTAACCCTAACCCTAACCCTAAGAGGCCTAACCCTAAACGCAACTCTAAACATCAGCTGTGCATGGCATGCACTTAACCCTAACCCTAACCCTAACCCTAACCCTAACCCTAACCCTAACCCTAACCCTAACCCTAAAACTAACCTTAACCCTAACCCTAACCCTAACCCTAACCCTAACCCTAACCCTAATCCTGACTCTAAGGGTCCTAACCCTTGACGGAACTCTAAACCTCAGCTGTGCATGGCATGTACATAACCCTAACCCTAACCCTAACCCTAACCCTAATCCTAACCCTAAGAGGCCTAACCCAAAACGGAACTCTAAACCTCAGCTGTGCATGGCATGCACTTAACCCTAACCCTAACCCTAACCCTAACCCTAACCCTAACCCTAACCCTAACGCTAACCCTAACCTTAATTCTAATCCTGACCCTAAGGGGCCTAACCCTTGACGGAACTCTAAACCTCAGCTGTGCATGGCATGTACATAACCCTAACCCTAACCCTAACCCTAACCCTAACCCTAAGAGGCCTAACCCTAAACGCAACTCTAAACCTCAGCTGTGCATGGCATGTACGTAACCCTAACCCTAACCCTAACCCTAACCCTTACCCTGACCCTAAGAGGCCTAACACAAAACGGAACTCTAAACCTCAGCTGTGCATGGCATGCACTTAACCCTAACCCTAATCCTAACCCTAACCCTAACCCTAACCCTAACCCTAACCCTAAACTTAACCCTAACCCTAAGAGACCTAACCCTAAACGGAACTCTAAACCTCAGCTGTGCAGGGCAGGTACATAACCCTAACCCTAACCCTAAACCAATCCCTAACCCTAAACCTAACCCTAATCCTGACCCTAAGAGGCCTAACCCTTGACGGAACTCTAAACCTCAGCTGTGCATGGCATGTACCTAACCCTAACCCTAACCCTAACCCTAACCCTAACCCTAACCCTAATCCTGACCCTAAGAGGCCTAACCCTAAACGCAACTCTAAACCTCAGCTGTGCATGGCATGTACGTAACCCTAACCCTAAGCCTAACCCTAACCCTAACCTTAACCCTAACCCTAAGAGGCCTAACCCTAAATGCATCTCTAAACCTCAGCTGTGCATGGCATGTAGGTAACCCTAACCCTAACCCTAACCCTAACCTTAACCCTAACCCTAAGTGACCTAACCCTAAATGCATCTCTAAACCTCAGCTGTGTATGGCATGTAGGTAACCCTAACCCTAATCCTAACCCTAACCCTAACCCTAACCCTGACCCTAAGAGGCCTAACCCAAAACGGAACTCTAAACCTCAGCTGTGCATGGCATGTACCTAACCCTAACCCTAACCCTAACCCTAACACTAAGAGACCTAACCCAAAACGGAACTCTAAACCTCAGCTGTGCATGGCATGTACCTAACCCTAACCCTGACCCTAACCCTAACCCTAACCCTAACCCTAACCCTAACACTAACCCTAAACCTAACCCTAATTCTAATCCTGACCCTAAGGGGCCTAACCCTTGACGGAACTCTAAACCTCAGCTGTGCATGGCATGTACATAACCCTAACCCTAACCCTAACCCTAACCCTAACCCTAAGAGGCCTAACCCAAAACGGAACTCTAAACCTCAGCTGTGCATGGCATGCACTCAACCCTAACCCTAACCCCAAACCTAACCCTAACCCTAACCCTAACCCGAACCCTGACCCTAAGAGGCCTAACCCAAAACGGAACTCTAAACCTCAGCTGTGCATGGCATGTACCTAACCCTAACCCTAACCCTAACCCTAACTCTAAGAGACCTAACCCTAAACGGAACTCTAAACCTCAGCTGTGCATGGCATGTACCTAACCCTAACCCTAACCCTAACCCTAACCCTAACCCTAACCCTAATCCTGACCCTAAGAGGCCTAACCCAAAACGGAACTCTAAACCTCAGCTGTGCATGGCAGGTACATAACCCTAACCCTAACCCTAACCCTAACCCTAACCCTAAACCTAACCCTAATCCTGACCCTAAGAGGCCTAACCCTTGACGGAACTCTATAACCTCAGCTGTGCATGGCATGTACCTAACCCTAACCCTTACCCTAACCCTAATCCTAACCCTAACCCTAACCCTAAGGCTAACCCGAACCCTAACCCTAACCCTAATCCTGACCCTAAGAGGCCTAACCCTAAACGCAACTCTAAACCTCAGCTGTGCATGGCATGTACCTAACCCTAACCCTAACCCTTACCCAGACCCTAAGAGGCCTAACACAAAACGGAACTCTAAACCTCAGCTGTGCATGGCATGCACTTAACCCTAACCCTAACCCTAACCCTAACCCTAACCCTAACCCTAAACTTAACCCTAACCCTAAGAGACCTAACCCTAAACGGAACTCTAAACCTCAGCTGTGCAGGGCAGGTACATAACCCTAACCCTAACCCTAAACCAATCCCTAACCCTAAACCTAACCCTAATCCTGACCCTAAGAGGCCTAACCCTTGACGGAACTCTAAACCTCAGCTGTGCATGGCATGTACCTAACCCTAACCCTAACCCTAACCCTAACCCTAACCCTAACCCTAATCCTGACCCTAAGAGGCCTAACCCTAAACGCAACTCTAAACCTCAGCTGTGCATGGCATGTACGTAACCCTAACCCTAACCCTAACCCTAACCCTAACCTTAACCCTAACCCTAAGAGGCCTAACCCTAAATGCATCTCTAAACCTCAGCTGTGCATGGCATGTAGGTAACCCTAACCCTAACCCTAACCCTAACCCTAAGAGGCCTAACCCAAAACGGAACTCTAAACCTCAGCTGTGCATGGCATGCACTTAACCCTAACCCTAACCCTAACCCTAACACTAACCCTAAACCTAACCCTAATTCTAATCCTGACCCTAAGGGGCCTAACCCTTGACGGAACTCTAAACCTCAGCTGTGCATGGCATGTACATAACCCTAACCCTAACCCTAACCCTAACCCTAACCCTAAGAGGCCTAACCCAAAACGGAACTCTAAACCTCAGCTGTGCATGGCATGCACTTAACCCTAACCCTAACCCTAACCCTAACCCTTACCCTGACCCTAAGAGGCCTAACACAAAACGGAACTCTAAACCTCAGCTGTGCATGGCATGCACTTAACCCTAACCCTAACCCTAACCCTAACCCTAACCCTAACCCTAACCCTAACCCTAACCCTAAACTTAACCCTAACCCTAAGAGACCTAACCCTAAATGGAACTCTAAACCTCAGCTGTGCAGGGCAGGTACATAACCCTAACCCTAACCCTAAACCAATCCCTAACCCTAAACCTAACCCTAATCCTGACCCTAAGGGTCCTAACCCTTGACGGAACTCTAAACCTCAGCTGTGCATGGCATGTACCTAACCCTAACCCTAACCCTAACCCTAACCCTAACCCTAACCCTAATCCTGACCCTAAGAGGCCTAACCCTAAATGCAACTCTAAACCTCAGCTGTGCATGGCATGTACGTAACCCTAACCCTAACCCTAACCCTAACCTTAACCCTAACCCTAAGAGGCCTAACACTAAATGCATCTCTAAACCTCAGCTGTGCATGGCATGTAGGTAACCCTAACCCTAACCCTAACCCTAACCTTAACCCTAACCCTAAGTGACCTAACCCTAAATGCATCTCTAAACCTCAGCTGTGTATGGCATGTAGGTAACCCTAACCCTAATCCTAACCCTAACCCTAACCCTAACCTTGACCCTAAGAGGCCTAACCCAAAACGGAACTCTAAACCTCAGCTGTGCATGGCATGTACCTAACCCTAACCCTAACCCTAACCCTAACCCTAACCCTAAGAGGCCTAACCCAAAACGGAACTCTAAACCTCAGCTGTGCATGGCATGTACCTAACCCTAACCCTAACCCTAACCCTAACCCTAACCCTAACCCTAACCCTAACCCTAACCCTAACCCTAAACCTAACCCTAATCCTAACCCTAACCCTAATCCTTAC
>NW_026599595.1:1380000-1382500 GCF_023634155.1 Falco peregrinus | reverse complement strand
TAAACCTAACCCTAACCCTAACCCTAACCCTAACCCTAACCCTAACCCTAATCCTAAACCTAACCCTAACCCTGACCCTAAGAGTCCTAACCCTAGACGCAACTCTAAACCTCAGCTGTGCATGGCAGGTACATAACCCTAAACCTAACCCTAACCCTAACCCTAATCCTAACCCTAAACCTAACCCTAACCCTGACCCTAAGAGGCCTAACCCTTGACGGAACTCTAAACCTCAGCTGTGCATGGCATGTACGTAACCCTAACCCTAACCCTAACCCTAACCCTAACCCTGACCCTAAGAGGCCTAACCCAAAACGGAACTCTAAACCTCAGCTGTGCATGGCATGCAGTTAACCCTAACCCTAACCCTAACTCTAACCCTAACCCTAACCCTAATCCTAACCTTAACCCTAACCCTAACCCTAAGAGGCCTAACCCTAAACGCAACTCTAAACATCAGCTGTGCATGGCATGCACTTAACCCTAACCCTAACCCTAACCCTAACCCTAACCCTAACCCTAACCCTAACCCTAACCCTAACCCTAACCCTAACCCTAACCCTAACCCTAAAACTAACCTTAACCCTAACCCTAACCCTAACCCTAACCCTAACCCTAACCCTAACCCTAATCCTGACTCTAAGGGTCCTAACCCTTGACGGAACTCTAAACCTCAGCTGTGCATGGCATGTACATAACCCTAACCCTAACCCTAACCCTAACCCTAATCCTAACCCTAAGAGGCCTAACCCAAAACGGAACTCTAAACCTCAGCTGTGCATGGCATGCAGTTAACCCTAACCCTAACCCTAACCCTAACCCTAACCCTAACCCTAACCCTAACCCTAAACTTAACCCTAACCCTAAGAGACCTAACCCTAAACGGAACCCTAAACCTCAGCTGTGCAGGGCAGGTACATAACCCTAACCCTAACCCTAACCCTAACCCTAACCCTAACCCTAACCCTAATCCTAAACCTAACCCTAACCCTGACCCTAAGAGTCCTAACCCTAGACGCAACTCTAAACCTCAGCTGTGCATGGCAGGTACATAACCCTAAACCTAACCCTAACCCTAACCCTAATCCTAACCCTAAACCTAACCCTAACCCTGACCCTAAGAGGCCTAACCCTTGACGGAACTCTAAACCTCAGCTGTGCATGGCATGTACCTAACCCTAACCCTAACCCTAACCCTAACCCTAACCCTGACCCTAAGAGGCCTAACCCAAAAAGGAACTCTAAACCTCAGCTGTGCATGGCATGCAGTTAACCCTAACCCTAAACCTAACTCTAACCCTAACCCTAACCCTAACCCTAACCCTAAGAGGCCTAACCCTAAACGCAACTCTAAACATCAGCTGTGCATGGCATGCACTTAACCCTAACCCTAACCCTAACCCTAACCCTAACCCTAACCCTAACCCTAACCCTAACCCTAACCCTAATCCTGACTCTAAGGGTCCTAACCCTTGACGGAACTCTAAACCTCAGCTGTGCATGGCATGTACATAACCCTAACCCTAACCCTAACCCTAACCCTAATCCTAACCCTAAGAGGCCTAACCCAAAACGGAACTCTAAACCTCAGCTGTGCATGGCATGCACTTAACCCTAACCCTAACCCTAACCCTAACCCTAACCCTAACCCTAACGCTAACCCTAACCTTAATTCTAATCCTGACCCTAAGGGGCCTAACCCTTGACGGAACTCTAAACCTCAGCTGTGCATGGCATGTACATAACCCTAACCCTAACCCTAACCCTAACCCTAAGAGGCCTAACCCTAAACGCAACTCTAAACCTCAGCTGTGCATGGCATGTACGTAACCCTAACCCTAACCCTAACCCTAACCCTTACCCTGACCCTAAGAGGCCTAACACAAAACGGAACTCTAAACCTCAGCTGTGCATGGCATGCACTTAACCCTAACCCTAACCCTAACCCTAACCCTAACCCTAACCCTAACCCTAACCCTAAACTTAACCCTAACCCTAAGAGACCTAACCCTAAACGGAACTCTAAACCTCAGCTGTGCAGGGCAGGTACATAACCCTAACCCTAACCCTAAACCAATCCCTAACCCTAAACCTAACCCTAATCCTGACCCTAAGAGGCCTAACACTTGACGGAACTCTAAACCTCAGCTGTGCATGGCATGTACCTAACCCTAACCCTAACCCTAACCCTAACCCTAACCCTAACCCTAATCCTGACCCTAAGAGGCCTAACCCTAAACGCAACTCTAAACCTCAGCTGTGCATGGCATGTACGTAACCCTAACCCTAACCCTAACCCTAACCCTAACCTTAACCCTAACCCTAAGAGGCCTAACCCTAAATGCATCTCTAAACCTCAGCTGTGCATGGCATGTAGGTAACCCTAACCCTAACCCTAACCCTAACCCTAACCCTAACCCTAAGAGGCCTAACCCAAAACGGAACTCTAAACCTCAGCTGTGCATGGCATGTACCTAACCCTAACCCTAACCCTAACCCT
>NW_026599595.1:1375000-1377500 GCF_023634155.1 Falco peregrinus | reverse complement strand
TGTACATAACCCTAACCCTAACCCTAACCCTAACCCTAATCCTAACCCTAAGAGGCCTAACCCAAAACGGAACTCTAAACCTCAGCTGTGCATGGCATGCACTTAACCCTAACCCTAACCCTAACCCTAACCCTAACCCTAACCCTAACCCTAACGCTAACCCTAACCTTAATTCTAATCCTGACCCTAAGGGGCCTAACCCTTGACGGAACTCTAAACCTCAGCTGTGCATGGCATGTACATAACCCTAACCCTAACCCTAACCCTAACCCTAACCCTAAGAGGCCTAACCCTAAACGCAACTCTAAACCTCAGCTGTGCATGGCATGTACGTAACCCTAACCCTAACCCTAACCCTAACCCTTACCCTGACCCTAAGAGGCCTAACACAAAACGGAACTCTAAACCTCAGCTGTGCATGGCATGCACTTAACCCTAACCCTAACCCTAACCCTAACCCTAACCCTAACCCTAACACTAACCCTAAACTTAACCCTAACCCTAAGAGACCTAACCCTAAACGGAACTCTAAACCTCAGCTGTGCAGGGCAGGTACATAACCCTAACCCTAACCCTAAACCAATCCCTAACCCTAAACCTAACCCTAATCCTGACCCTAAGAGGCCTAACCCTTGACGGAACTCTAAACCTCAGCTGTGCATGGCATGTACCTAACCCTAACCCTAACCCTAACCCTAACCCTAACCCTAACCCTAATCCTGACCCTAAGAGGCCTAACCCTAAACGCAACTCTAAACCTCAGCTGTGCATGGCATGTACGTAACCCTAACCCTAAGCCTAACCCTAACCCTAACCTTAACCCTAACCCTAAGAGGCCTAACCCTAAATGCATCTCTAAACCTCAGCTGTGCATGGCATGTAGGTAACCCTAACCCTAACCCTAACCCTAACCTTAACCCTAACCCTAAGTGACCTAACCCTAAATGCATCTCTAAACCTCAGCTGTGTATGGCATGTAGGTAACCCTAACCCTAATCCTAACCCTAACCCTAACCCTAACCCTGACCCTAAGAGGCCTAACCCAAAACGGAACTCTAAACCTCAGCTGTGCATGGCATGTACCTAACCCTAACCCTAACCCTAACCCTAACACTAAGAGACCTAACCCAAAACGGAACTCTAAACCTCAGCTGTGCATGGCATGTACCTAACCCTAACCCTAACCCTAACCCTAACCCTAACCCTAACCCTAACCCTAAACCTAACCCTAATCCTAACCCTAACCCTAATCCTTACCCTAAGAGGCCTAACCCTAAACGGAACTCAACCTCAGCTGTGCATGGCATGTACATAACCCTAACCCTAACTTTAACCCTAACCCTAAACCTAACCCTAACCCTAACCCTAACCCTAACCCTAACCCTAACCCTAAGAGGCCTAACCCAAAACGGAACTCTAAACCTCAGCTGTGCATGGCATGCACTCAACCCTAACCCTAACCCCAAACCTAACCCTAACCCTAACCCTAACCCTAACCCGAACCCTGACCCTAAGAGGCCTAACCCAAAACGGAACTCTAAACCTCAGCTGTGCATGGCATGTACCTAACCCTAACCCTAACCCTAACCCTAACTCTAAGAGACCTAACCCTAAACGGAACTCTAAACCTCAGCTGTGCATGGCATGTACCTAACCCTAACCCTAACCCTAACCCTAACCCTAACCCTAACCCTAATCCTGACCCTAAGAGGCCTAACCCAAAACGGAACTCTAAACCTCAGCTGTGCATGGCAGGTACATAACCCTAACCCTAACCCTAACCCTAACCCTAACCCTAAACCTAACCCTAATCCTGACCCTAAGAGGCCTAACCCTTGACGGAACTCTATAACCTCAGCTGTGCATGGCATGTACCTAACCCTAACCCTTACCCTAACCCTAATCCTAACCCTAACCCTAACCCTAAGGCTAACCCGAACCCTAACCCTAACCCTAATCCTGACCCTAAGAGGCCTAACCCTAAACGCAACTCTAAACCTCAGCTGTGCATGGCATGTACCTAACCCTAACCCTAACCCTTACCCAGACCCTAAGAGGCCTAACACAAAACGGAACTCTAAACCTCAGCTGTGCATGGCATGCACTTAACCCTAACCCTAACCCTAACCCTAACCCTAACCCTAACCCTAAACTTAACCCTAACCCTAAGAGACCTAACCCTAAACGGAACTCTAAACCTCAGCTGTGCAGGGCAGGTACATAACCCTAACCCTAACCCTAAACCAATCCCTAACCCTAAACCTAACCCTAATCCTGACCCTAAGAGGCCTAACCCATGACGGAACTCTAAACCTCAGCTGTGCATGGCATGTACCTAACCCTAACCCTAACCCTAACCCTAACCCTAACCCTAACCCTAATCCTGACCCTAAGAGGCCTAACCCTAAACGCAACTCTAAACCTCAGCTGTGCATGGCATGTACGTAACCCTAACCCTAACCCTAACCCTAACCCTAACCTTAACCCTAACCCTAAGAGG
>NW_026599595.1:1357500-1360000 GCF_023634155.1 Falco peregrinus | reverse complement strand
AATCCTAACCCTAAGAGGCCTAACCCAAAACGGAACTCTTAACCTCAGCTGTGCATGGCATGCACTTAACCCTAACCCTAACCCTAACCCTAACCCTAACCCTAACCCTAACGCTAACCCTAACCCTAATTCTAATCCTGACCCTAAGGGGCCTAACCCTTGACGGAACTCTAAACCTCAGCTGTGCATGGCATGTACATAACCCTAACCCTAACCCTAACCCTAACCCTAACCCTAACCCTAAGAGGCCTAACCCTAAACGCAACTCTAAACCTCAGCTGTGCATGGCATGTACGTAACCCTAACCCTAACCCTAACCCTAACCCTTACCCTGACCCTAAGAGGCCTAACACAAAACGGAACTCTAAACCTCAGCTGTGCATGGCATGCACTTAACCCTAACCCTAACCCTAACCCTAACCCTAACCCTAACCCTAACCCTAACCCTAAACTTAACCCTAACCCTAAGAGACCTAACCCTAAACGGAACTCTAAACCTCAGCTGTGCAGGGCAGGTACATAACCCTAACCCTAACCCTAAACCAATCCCTAACCCTAAACCTAACCCTAATCCTGACCCTAAGAGGCCTAACCCTTGACGGAACTCTAAACCTCAGCTGTGCATGGCATGTACCTAACCCTAACCCTAACCCTAACCCTAACCCTAACCCTAACCCTAATCCTGACCCTAAGAGGCCTAACCCTAAACGCAACTCTAAACCTCAGCTGTGCATGGCATGTACGTAACCCTAACCCTAACCCTAACCCTAACCCTAACCTTAACCCTAACCCTAAGAGGCCTAACCCTAAATGCATCTCTAAACCTCAGCTGTGCATGGCATGTAGGTAACCCTAACCCTAACCCTAACCCTAACCTTAACCCTAACCCTAAGAGGCCTAACCCGAAACGCAACTCTAAACCTCAGCTGTGCATGGCATGTACGTAACCCTAACCCTAATCCTAACCCTAACCCTAACCCTGACCCTGACCCTAAGAGGCCTAACCCAAAACGGAACTCTAAACCTCAGCTGTGCATGGCATGTACCTAACCCTAACCCTAACCCTAACCCTAACCCTAACACTAAGAGACCTAACCCAAAACGGAACTCTAAACCTCAGCTGTGCATGGCATGTACCTAACCCTAACCCTAACCCTAACCCTAACCCTAACCCTAACCCTAACCCTAAACCTAACCCTAATCCTAACCCTAACCCTAATCCTTACCCTAAGAGGCCTAACCCTAAACGGAACTCAACCTCAGCTGTGCATGGCATGTACATAACCCTAACCCTAACTTTAACCCTAACCCTAAACCTAACCCTAACCCTAACCCTAACCCTAACCCTAACCCTAAGAGGCCTAACCCAAAACGGAACTCTAAACCTCAGCTGTGCATGGCATGCACTCAACCCTAACCCTAACCCCAAACCTAACCCTAACCCTAACCCTAACCCTAACCCGAACCCTGACCCTAAGAGGCCTAACCCAAAACGGAACTCTAAACCTCAGCTGTGCATGGCATGTACCTAACCCTAACCCTAACCCTAACCCTAACTCTAAGAGACCTAACCCTAAACGGAACTCTAAACCTCAGCTGTGCATGGCATGTACCTAACCCTAACCCTAACCCTAACCCTAACCCTAACCCTAACCCTAATCCTGACCCTAAGAGGCCTAACCATAAACGGAACTCTAAACCTCAGCTGTGCATGGCAGGTACATAACCCTAACCCTAACCCTAACCCTAACCCTAACCCTAAACCTAACCCTAATCCTGACCCTAAGAGGCCTAACCCTTGACGGAACTCTATAACCTCAGCTGTGCATGGCATGTACCTAACCCTAACCCTTACCCTAACCCTAATCCTAACCCTAACCCTAACCCTAAGGCTAACCCGAACCCTAACCCTAACCCTAATCCTGACCCTAAGAGGCCTAACCCTAAACGCAACTCTAAACCTCAGCTGTGCATGGCATGTACCTAACCCTAACCCTAACCCTTACCCAGACCCTAAGAGGCCTAACACAAAACGGAACTCTAAACCTCAGCTGTGCATGGCATGCACTTAACCCTAACCCTAACCCTAACCCTAACCCTAACCCTAACCCTAAACTTAACCCTAACCCTAAGAGACCTAACCCTAAACGGAACTCTAAACCTCAGCTGTGCAGGGCAGGTACATAACCCTAACCCTAACCCTAAACCAATCCCTAACCCTAAACCTAACCCTAATCCTGACCCTAAGAGGCCTAACCCTTGACGGAACTCTAAACCTCAGCTGTGCATGGCATGTACCTAACCCTAACCCTAACCCTAACCCTAACCCTAACCCTAACCCTAATCCTGACCCTAAGAGGCCTAACCCTAAACGCAACTCTAAACCTCAGCTGTGCATGGCATGTACGTAACCCTAACCCTAACCCTAACCCTAACCCTAACCTTAACCCTAACCCTAAGAGGCCTAACCCTAAATGCATCTCTAAACCTCAGCTGTGCA
>NW_026599595.1:1280000-1282500 GCF_023634155.1 Falco peregrinus | reverse complement strand
GTAACCCTAACCCTAACCCTAAGAGGCCTAACCCTAAACGCAACTCTAAACCTCAGCTGTGCATGGCATGTAGGTAACCCTAACACTAACCCTAACCCTAACCCTAACCCTAACCCTAACCCTAACCCTAACCCTAACCCTAACCCTAACCCTAACCCTAACCCTAACCCTAAGAGGCCTAACCCAAAACGGAACTCTAAACCTCAGCTGTGCATGGCATGCACTTAACCCTAACCCTAACCCTAACCCTAACCCTAACCCTAACCCTAACCCTAACCCTAACCCTAACCCTAACCCTAACCCTAACCCTAACCCAAAACGGAACTCTAAACCTCAGCTGTGCATGGCATGCACTTAACCCTAACCCTAACCCTAACCCTAACCCTAACCCTAACCCTAACCTTAACCCTAACCCTTACCCTAAGAGGCCTAACCCTAAACGCAACTCTAAACCTCAGCTGTGCATGGCATGTAGGTAACCCTAACCCTAACCCTAACCCTAACCCTAACCCTAACCCTAACCCTAACCCTGACTCTAAGAGACCTAACCCTAAACGGAACTCTAAACCTCAGCTGTGCATGGCATGTACCTAACCCTAACCCTAACCCTAACCCTAACCCTAACCCTAACCCTAACCCTAACCCTAACCCTAACCCTAACCCTAAACCTAACCCTAATCCTAACCCTAACCCTAATACTTACCCTAAGAGGCCTAACCCTAAACGGAACTCAATCTCAGCTGTGCATGGCATGTAGGTAACCCTAACCCTAACCCTAACCCTAACCCTAACCCTAAACCTAATCCTGACCCTAAGAGGCCTAACCCTAAACGCAACTCTAAACCTCAGCTGTGCATGGCATGTAGGTAACCCTAACCCTAACCCTAACCCTACCCTAACCCTAACCCTAACCCTAACCCTAAACCTAACCTTAACCCTAACCCTAAGAGGCCTAACCCTAAACGCAACTCTAAACCTCAGCTGTGCATGGCATGTACGTAACTCTAACCCTAACCCTAACCCTAACCCTAACCCTAACCCTAAGAGGCCTACCCCTAAACGCAACTCTAAACCTCAGCTGTGCATGGCATGCACTTAACCGTAACCGTAACCGTAACCCTAAACCTAACCCTAACCCTAACCTTAACCCTAACCCTAAGAGGCCTAACCCTAAACGCAACTCCAAACCTCAGCTGTGCATGGCATGTACCTAACCCTAACCTTAACCCTAACCCTAACCTTAACCCTAACGTTAACCCTTACCCTAACCCTGACTCTAAGAGGCCTAACCCAAAACGGAACTCTAAACCTCAGCTGTGCATGGCATGTACCTAACCCTAACCCTAACCCTAACCCTAACCCTAACCCTAACCCTAACCCTAACGCTAACCCTAACCCTAAATCTAATCCTGACCCTAAGGGGCCTAACCCAAAACGGAACTCTAAACCTCAGCTGTGCATGGCATGTACCTAACCCTAACCCTAACCCTAACCCTAACCCTAACCCTAACCCTAACACTAACCCTGACCCTAAGAGGCCTAACCCAAAACGGAACTCTAAACCTCAGCTGTGCATTGCATGCACTTAACCCTAACCCTAACCCTAACCCTAACCCTAACCCTAACTCTAATCCTGACCCTATGGGGCCTATCCCTGGACGGAACTCAAAACCTCAGCTGTGCATGGCATGTACCTAACCCTAACCCTAACCCTAACCCTAACCCTAACCCTAATCCTGACCCTAAGAGGCCTAACCCTAAACGCAACTCTAAACCTCAGCTGTGCATGGAATGCACTTAACCGTAACCGTAACCGTAACCCTAACCCTAACCCTAACCCTAAGAGGCCTAATCCAAAATGGAACTCTAAACCTCAGCTGTGCATGCCATGCAGTTAACACTAACCCTAACCCTAACCTTAACCCTAACCCTAACCCTAAGTGACCTAACCCAAAACGGAACTCTAAACCTCAGCTGTGCATGGCATGCACTTAACCCTAACCCTAACCCTAACCCTAACCCTAACCCTAACCTTAACCCTAACCCTCACCCTACGTGACCTAACGCAAAACGGAACTCTAAACCTCAGCTGTGCATGGCATGCACATAACCCTAACCCTAACCCTAACCCTAACCCTAACCCTAACCCTAACCTTAACCCTAACCCTAAGAGGCCTAACCCTAAACGCATCTCTAAACCTCAGCTGTTCATGGCATGTAGGTAACCCTAACCCTAACCCTAACCCTAACCCTAACCCGAACCTTAACCCTAACCCTAAGAGGCCTAACCCTAAACGCAACTCTAAACCTCAGATGTGCATGGCATGTACCTAACCCTAACCCTAACCCTAACCCTAACCCTAACCCTAATCCTGACCCTAAGGGTCCTAACCCTTGACGGAACTCTAAACCTCAGCTGTGCATGGCATGTACATAACCATAACCCTAACCCTAAACCTAACCCTAATCCTGACCCTAAGGGTCCTAACCCTTGACGGAA
>NW_026599595.1:1245000-1247500 GCF_023634155.1 Falco peregrinus | reverse complement strand
TAACCCTAAGAGGCCTAACCCTAAACGCAACTCTAAACCTCAGCTGTGCATGGCATGCACTTAACCGTAACCCTAACCCTAACCCTAACCCTAACCCTAACCCTAACCCTAAACCTAACGCTAACCCTAACCCTAACCCTAACAGTAACCCTAACGCTAACCCTAAACCTAACCCTAACCCTAACCCTAACCCTAACCCTGACCCTAAGAGGCCTAACCCAAAACGCAAATCTAAACCTCAGCTGTGCATGGCATGTAGGTAACCCTAACCCTAACCCTAACCCTAACCCTAACCCTAACCCTAACCCTAACCCTAACCCTAACCCTAACCTTAACCCTAACCTTAAGAGGCCTAACCCTAAACGCAACTCTAAACCTCAGCTGTGCATGGCATGCACTTAACCGTAACCCTAACCCTAACCCTAACCCTAACCCTAACCCTAAGAGGCCTAACCCTAAACGCAACTCTAAACCTCAGCTGTGCATGGCATGTACATAACCCTAACCCTAACCCTAACCCTAACCCTAACCCTAACCCTAACCCTAACCCTAACCCTAACCCTAACCCTAAGAGGCCTAACCCTAAACGCAACTCTAAACCTCAGCTGTGCATGGCATGTACGTAACCCTAACCCTAACCCTAACACTAAGCCTAACCTAGACCCTAACCCTAACCCTAACCCTGACCCTAAGAGGCCTAACCCAAAACGGAACTCTAAACCTCAGCTGTGCATGGCATGTAGGTAACCCTAACCCTAACCCTAACCCTAACCCTAACGCTAACCCTAACCCTAACTCTAATCCTGACACTAAAGGGGCCTAACCCTTGACGGAACTCTAAACCTCAGATGTGCATGGCATGTACATAACCCTAACCCTAACCCTAACCCTAACCCTAACCCTAACCCTAATCCTAACACTAACCCTGACCCTTAAAAGGCCTAACCCAAAACGGAACTCTAAACATCAGCTGTGCATGGCATGCACTTAACCCTAACCCTAACCCTAACCCTAACCCTAACCCTAACCCTAACCCTAACCCTAACCCTAACCCTGACCCTAAGAGGCCTAACCCAAAACGGAACTCTAAACCTCAGCTGTGCATGGCATGCACTTAACCCTAACCCTAACCCTAACCCTAGCCCTAACCCTAACCCTAACCCTAACCCTAACCCTAATCCTAACCCTAACCCTAACCCTAAACCTAATCCTGACCCTAAGAGGCCTAACTTAAAACGGAACTCTAAACCTCAGCTGTGCATGGCATGCACTTAACCCTAACCCTAACCCTAACCCTAACCCTAACCCTAACCCTAAGCCTAACCCTAACACTAACCCTAACGCTAACCCTAACCCTAACTCTAATCCTGACCCTAAGGGGCCTAACCCTTGACGGAACTCTAAACCTCAGCTGTGCATGGCATGTACATAACCCTAACCCTAACCCTAACCCTAACGCTAACCCTAACCATAACCCTAACCCTAACCCTAATCCTGACCCTAAGAGGCCTAACCCTTGACGGAACTCTAAACCTCAGCTGTGCATGGCATGTACATAACCCTAACCCTAACCCTAACCCTAACCCTAACCCTAACCCTAACCCTAAACCTAACCGCAATCCTAACCCTAACCCTAACCCTAACCCTAACCATAAGAGGCCTAACCCTAAACGCAACTCTAAACCTCAGCTGTGCATGGCATGCACTTAACCCTAACCCTAACCCTAACCCTAACCCTAAACCTAACCCTAACCCTAACCCTAACCCTAACGCTAAACCCTAAACCTAACCCTAACCCTAACCCTAACCCTAACCCTAACCCTAACCCGAACCCTAATCCTGACCCTAAGAGGCCTAACCCTTGACGGAACTCTAAACGTCAGCTGTGCATGGCATGCACATAACCCTAACCCTAACCCTAACCCTAACCCTAACCCTAACCCTAACCCTAATCCTGACCCTAAGAGGCCTAACCCAAAACGGAACTCTAAACCTCAGCTGTGCATGGCAGGTACTTAACCCTAACCCTAACCCTAACCCTAACCCTAACCCTAACCCTAACCCTAACCCTAACCCTAACCCTAACCCTAACCCTAACCCTAAACCTAATCCTGACCCTAAGAGGCCTAACTTAAAACGGAACTCTAAACCTCAGCTGTGCATGGCATGCACTTAACCCTAACCCTAACCCTAACCCTAACCCTAACCCTAACACTAACCCTAACGCTAACCCTAACCCTAACTCTAATCCTGACCCTAAGGGGCCTAACCCAAAACGGAACTTTAAACCTCAGCTGTGCATGGCCTGTACATAACCCTAACCCTAACCCTAACCCTAACCCTAACCCTAACCCTAACCCTAATCCTGACCCTAAGAGGCCTAACCCTTGACGGAACTCTAAACCTCAGCTGTGCATGGCATGTACATAACCCTAACCGTAACCCTAACCCTAACCCTAACCCTAACCCTAAACCTAACCGCAATCCTAACCCTAACCCT
>NW_026599595.1:1227500-1230000 GCF_023634155.1 Falco peregrinus | reverse complement strand
CCCTAACCCTAACCCTAACCCTAACCCTAACCCTAACCTTAACCCTAACCCTAAGAGGCCTAACCCTAAACGCAACTCTAAACCTCAGCTGTGCATGGCATGTACGTAACCCTAACCCTAACCCTAACACTAAGCCTAACCTAGACCCTAACCCTAACCCTAACCCTGACCCTAAGAGGCCTAACCCAAAACGGAACTCTAAACCTCAGCTGTGCATGGCATGTAGGTAACCCTAACCCTAACCCTAACCCTAACCCTAACGCTAACCCTAACCCTAACTCTAATCCTGACACTAAAGGGGCCTAACCCTTGACGGAACTCTAAACCTCAGATGTGCATGGCATGTACATAACCCTAACCCTAACCCTAACCCTAACCCTAACCCTAACCCTAATCCTAACACTAACCCTGACCCTTAAAAGGCCTAACCCAAAACGGAACTCTAAACCTCAGCTGTGCATGGCATGCACTTAACCCTAACCCTAACCCTAACCCTAACCCTAACCCTAACCCTAACCCTAACCCTAACCCTAACCCTAACCCTGACCCTAAGAGGCCTAACCCAAAACGGAACTCTAAACCTCAGCTGTGCATGGCATGTACATAACCCTAACCCTAACCCTAACCCTAACCCTAACCCTAACCCTAACCCTAACCCTAACCCTAACCTTAACCCTAACCCTAAGAGGCCAAACCCTAAACGCAACTCTAAACCTCAGCTGTGCATGGCATGTAGGTAACCCTAACACTAACCCTAACCCTAACCTTAACCCTAACCCTAACCCTAACCCTAATCCTGACCCTAAGAGGCCTAACCCTACACGGAACTCGAAACCTCAGCTGTGCATGGCATGCACTTAACCCTAACCCTAACCCTAACCCTAACCCTAACCCTAACCCCAACCCTAACCCTAATCCTAACCCTAACCCTACCCCTAAACCTAATCCTGACCCTAAGAGGCCTAACACAAAACGGAACTCTAAACCTCAGCTGTGCATGGCATGTACATAACCCTAACCCTAACCCTAACCCTAATCCTAACCCTAACCCTAACCCTAATCCTAACACTAACCGTGACCCTTAAAAGGCCTAACCCAAAACGGAACTCTAAACCTCAGCTGTGCATGGCATGCACTTAACCCTAACCCTAACCCTAACCCTAACCCTAACCCTAACCCTAACCCTAACCCTAACTCTAATCCTGAACCTATGGGGCCTACCCCTTGACGGAACTCTAAACCTCAGCTGTGCATGGCATGTACATAACCCTAACCCTAATCCTAACCCTAACCCTAACCCTAACCCTAACCCTAACCCTAACCCTAAGAGGCCTATCCCTAAACGCAACTCTAAACCTCAGCTGTGCATGGCATGTACGTAACCCTAACCCTAACCCTAACCCTAACCCTAACCCTAACCCTAACCCTAACCCTAACCCTAATCCTGACCCTAAGAGGCCTAACCCTTGACGGAACTCTAAACCTCAGCTGTGCATGGCATGTACATAACCCTAACCCTAACCCTAACCCTAACCCTAACCCTAACCCTAACCCTAACCCTAACCCTAACCCTAATCCTAACCCTAAGAGGCCTAACCCTTGACGGAACTCTAAACCTCAGCTGTGCATGGCATGCACTTAAAACCTAACCCTAACCCTAACCCTAAACCTAACCGTAATCCTAACCCTAACCCTAACCCTAACCCTAACCCTAAGAGGCCTAACCCTAAACGCAACTCTAAACCTCAGCTGTGCATGGCATGCACTTAACCGTAACCCTAACCCTAACCCTAACCCTAACCCTAACCCTAACCCTAAACCTAACGCTAACCCTAACCCTAACCCTAACAGTAACCCTAACGCTAACCCTAAACCTAACCCTAACCCTAACCCTAACCCTAACCCTGACCCTAAGAGGCCTAACCCAAAACGCAAATCTAAACCTCAGCTGTGCATGGCATGTAGGTAACCCTAACCCTAACCCTAACCCTAAACCTAACCCTAACCCTAACCCTAACCCTAACCCTAACCTTAACCCTAACCTTAAGAGGCCTAACCCTAAACGCAACTCTAAACCTCAGCTGTGCATGGCATGCACTTAACCGTAACCCTAACCCTAACCCTAACCCTAACCCTAACCCTAAGAGGCCTAACCCTAAACGCAACTCTAAACCTCAGCTGTGCATGGCATGTAACTAACCCTAACCCTAACCCTAACCCTAACCCTAACCCTAACCCTAACCCTAACCCTAACCCTAACCCTAACCCTAAGAGGCCTAACCCTAAATGCAACTCTAAACCTCAGCTGTGCATGGCATGTACGTAACCCTAACCCTAACACTAACCTTAACCCTAACCCTAACCCTAACCCTAATCCTGACCCTAAGAAGCCTAACCCTTGACGGAACTCTAAACCTCAGCTGTGCATGGCATGTACATAACCCTAACCCTAACCCTAACCCTAATCCTAACCCTATCCCTAACCCTAACCCTAACCCTA
>NW_026599595.1:1215000-1217500 GCF_023634155.1 Falco peregrinus | reverse complement strand
GTACGTAACCCTAACCCTAACCCTAACCCTAACCCTAACCCTAACCCTAACCCTAACCCTAACCCTAACCCTAAGAGGCCTAACCCTAAATGCAACTCTAAACCTCAGCTGTGCATGGCATGTACGTAACCCTAACCCTAACCCTAACCCTAACCCTAACCCTAACCCTAACCCTAACCCTAATCCTAAACCTAACCCTAATCCTGACCCTAAGAGGCCTAACCCTTGACGGAAATCTAAACCTCAGCTGTGCATGGCATGTACATAACCCTAACCCTAACCCTAACCCGAACCCTAACCCTGACCCTAAGAGGCCTAACCCAAAACGGAACTCTAAACCTCAGCTGTGCATGGCATGCAGTTAACCCTAACCCCAACCCTAACTCTAACCCTAACCCTAACCCTAATCCTAACCCTAACCCTAACCCTAACCCTAAGAGGCCTAACCCTAAACGAAACTCTAAACCTCAGCTGTGCATGGCATGCACTTAACCGTAACCGTAACCCTAACCCTAACCCTAACCCTAACCCTAACCCTAACCCTACCCCTAACCCTAACCCTAACCCTAACCCTAACCCTAACTCTAACCCTAACCCTAACCCTAACCCTAACCCTAAGAGGCCTAACCCAAAACGGAACTCTAAACCTCAGCTGTGCATGGCATGCAGTTAACCCTAACCCTAACCCTAACTCTAACCCTAACCCTAACCGTAACCCTAACCCTAACCCTAACCCTAACCCTAAGAGGCCTAACCCTAAACGCAACTCTAAACCTCAGCTGTGCATGGCATGCACTTAACCGTAACCCTAACCCTAACCCTAACCCTAACCCTACCCCTAACCCTAACCCTAACCCTAACCCTAACCCTAACCCTAACCTTAACCCTAACCCTAAGAGGCCTAACCCTAAAGGCAACTCTAAACCTCAGCTGTGCATGGCATGTACGTAACCCTAACCCTAACCCTAACACTAAGCCTAACCTAGACCCTAACCCTAACTCTAATCCTGACACTAAAGGGGCCTAACCCTTGACGGAACTCTAAACCTCATCTGTGCATGGCATGTACATAACCCTAACCCTAACCCTAACCCTAACCCTAACCCTAATCCTAACACTAACCCTGACCCTTAAAAGGCCTAACCCAAAACGGAACTCTAAACCTCAGCTGTGCATGGCATGCACTTAACCCTAACCCTAACCCTAACCCTAACCCTAACCCTAACCCTAACCCTAACCCTAACCCTAACCCTAACCCTAACCCTAACCCTAACTCTAATCCTGAACCTATGGGGCCTACCCCTTGACGGAACTCTAAACCTCAGCATTTGCATGGCATGTACATAACCCTAACCCTAATCCTAACCCTAACCCTAACCCTAACCCTAAGCCTAACCCTAACCCTAAGAGGCCTAACCCTAAACGCAACTCTAAACCTCAGCTGTGCATGGCATGTACGTAACCCTAACCCTAACCCTAACCCTAACCCTAACCCTAACCCTAAACTTAACCCTAACCCTAAGAGACCTAACCCTAAACGGAACTCTAAACCTCAGATGTGCATGGCAGGTACATAACCCTAACACTAACCCTAACCCTAACCCTAATCCTGACCCTAAGGGGCCGAACCCAAAACGGAACTCTAAACCTCAGCTGTGCACGGCATGTACCTAAACCTAACCCTAACCCTAACCCTAACCCTAACCCTAACCCTAACCCTAACCCTAATCCTGACCCTAAGAGGCCTAACCCAAAACGGAACTCTAAACCTCAGCTGTGCATGGCATGCACTTAACCCTAACCCTAACCCTAACCCTAACCCTAACCCTAACCCTAACCCTAACCCTAACCCTAACCCTAATCCTAACCCTAACCCTAACCCTAAACCTAATCCTGACCCTAAGAGGCCTAACCATTGACGGAACTCTAAACCTCAGCTGTGCATGGCATGTACATAACCCTAACCCTAACCCTAACCCTAACCCTAACCCTAACCCTAATAGGCCTAACCCTAAACGCAACTCTAAACCTCAGCTGTGCATGGCATGTACATAACCCTAACCCTAACCCTAACCCTAACCCTAACCCTAACCCTAACCCTAACCCTAACCCTAAGAGGCCTAACCCTAAACGCAACTCTAAACCTCAGCTGTGCATGGCATGTACGTAACCCTAACCCTAACCCTAACCCTAACCCTGACCATAAGAGGCCTAACACATAACGGAACTCTAAACCTCAGCTGTGCATTGCATGCACATAACCCTAACCCTAACCCTAACCCTAACTTTAACCCTAACCCTAATCGTAACCCTGACCCTAAGAGACCTAAACCTAAACGGAACTCTAAACCTCAGCTGTGCATGGCAGGTACATAACCCTAACTCTTACCCTAACCCTAACCCTAACACTAACCCTAACCCTAACGCTAACCTGAACCCTAACCCTAACCCTAATCCTGACCCTAAGAGGCCTAACCCTAAACGCAACTCTAAACCTCAG
>NW_026599595.1:1207500-1210000 GCF_023634155.1 Falco peregrinus | reverse complement strand
ACCCTAACCCTAACCCTAACCCTAACCCTAACCCTAACCCTAACCCTAACCCTAACCGGCCTAACACAAAACGGAACTCTAAACCTCAGCTGTGCATGGCATGCACTTAACCCTAACCCTAACCCTAACCCTAACCCTAACCCTAACCCTAACCCTAACCCTAACCCTAACCCTAAACTTAACCCTAACCCTAAGAGACCTAACCCTAAACGGAACTCTAAACCTCAGATGTGCATGGCAGGTACATAACCCTAACACTAACCCTAACCCTAACCCTAATCCTGACCCTAAGGGGCCGAACCCAAAACGGAACTCTAAACCTCAGCTGTGCACGGCATGTACCTAAACCTAACCCTAACCCTAACCCTAACCCTAACCCTAACCCTAACCCTAACCCTAATCCTGACCCTAAGAGGCCTAACCCAAAACGGAACTCTAAACCTCAGCTGTGCATGGCATGCACTTAACCCTAACCCTAACCCTAACCCTAACCCTAACCCTAACCCTAACCCTAACCCTAACCCTAACCCTAATCCTAACCCTAACCCTAACCCTAAACCTAATCCTGACCCTAAGAGGCCTAACCATTGACGGAACTCTAAACCTCAGCTGTGCATGGCATGTACATAACCCTAACCCTAACCCTAACCCTAACCCTAACCCTAACCCTAATAGGCCTAACCCTAAACGCAACTCTAAACCTCAGCTGTGCATGGCATGTACATAACCCTAACCCTAACCCTAACCCTAACCCTAACCCTAACCCTAACCCTAACCCTAACCCTAACCCTAAGAGGCCTAACCCTAAACGCAACTCTAAACCTCAGCTGTGCATGGCATGTACGTAACCCTAACCCTAACCCTAACCCTAACCCTGACCATAAGAGGCCTAACACATAACGGAACTCTAAACCTCAGCTGTGCATTGCATGCACATAACCCTAACCCTAACCCTAACCCTAACTTTAACCCTAACCCTAATCGTAACCCTGACCCTAAGAGACCTAAACCTAAACGGAACTCTAAACCTCAGCTGTGCATGGCAGGTACATAACCCTAACTCTTACCCTAACCCTAACCCTAACCCTAACCCTAACCCTAACGCTAACCTGAACCCTAACCCTAACCCTAATCCTGACCCTAAGAGGCCTAACCCTAAACGCAACTCTAAACCTCAGCTGTGCATGGCATGTACCTAACCCTACCCTTAACCCTAACCCTAAGCCTAACCCTAAGCCTAACCCTGACCCTAAGAGGCCTAACCCAAAACGGAACTCTAAACCTCAGCTGTGCCTGGCATGCAGTTAACACTAACCCTAACACTAACCCTAACCCTAACCCTAACCCTAACCCTAACCTTAACCCTAACCCTAACCCTAAGTGACCTAACCCAAAACGGAACTTTAAACCTCAGCTGAGCATGGCATGTACCTAACCCTAGCCCTAACCCTAACCCTAACCCTGACCCTAAGAGGCCGAACCCAAAACGGAACTCTAAACCTCAGCTGTGCACGGCATGTACCTAACCCTAACCCTAACCCTAACCCTAACCCTAACCCTAACCCTAACCCTAACCCTAACCCGAACCCTAACCCTAACCCTAATCCTGACCCTAAGAGGCCTAACCCTTGACGGAACTCTAAACCTCAGCTGTGCATGGCATGTACCTAACCCTAACCCTAACCCTAACCCTAACCCTAACCCTAACCCTAACACTAACCCTAACCCTAACCCTAACCCTGACCCTAACCGGCCTAACACAAAACGGAACTCTAAACCTCAGCTGTGCATGGCATGCACTTAAACCCTAACCCTAACCCTAACCCTAAACCTAACCGTAATCCTAACCCTAACCCTAACCCTAACCCTAACCCTAACCCTAAGAGGCCTAACCCTAAACGCAACTCTAAACCTCAGCTGTGCATGGCATGCGCTTAACCGTAACCCTAACCCTAACCCTAACCCTAACCCTAACCCTAACCCTAACCCTAACCCTAACCCTAACCCTAAACCTAACGCTAACCCTAACCCTAACCCTAACAGTAACCCTAACGCTAACCCTAACCCTAACCCTAACCCTAACCCTAACCCTAACCCTGACCCTAAGAGGCCTAACCCAAAACGGAACTCTAAACCTCAGCTGTGCATGGCATGCACTTAACCCTAACCCTAACCCTAACCCTAACCCTAACCCTAACCCTAACCTTAACCCTAACCCTAAGATGCCTAACCCTAAACGCAACTCTAAACCTCAGCTGTGCATGGCATGCACTTAACCGTAACCGTAACCCTAACCCTAACCCTAACCCTAAGAGGCCTAACCCTAAACGCAACTCTAAACCTCAGCTATGCATGGCATGTAACTAACCCTAACCCTAACCCTAACCCTAACCCTAACCCTAACCCTAACCCTAACCCTAACCCTAACCCTAACCCTAATGCTAAGAGGCCTAACCCTAAACGCAACTCTAAACCTCAGCTGTGCATGGCATGTACCTAA
>NW_026599595.1:1165000-1185000 GCF_023634155.1 Falco peregrinus | reverse complement strand
CTAAACCTCAGCTGTGCATAGCATGTACGTAACCCTAACCCTAACCCTAACCCTAACCCTAACCCTGACCCTAAGAGGTCTAACACAAAACGGAACTCTAAACCTCAGCTGTGCATTGCATGCACTTAACCCTAACCCTAACCCTAACCCTAACCATAACCCTAACCCTAATCTTAACCCTAACCCTAAGAGACCTAACCCAAAACGGAACTCTAAACGTCAGCTGTGCATGGCATGCACTTAACCCTAACCCTAACCCTAACCCTAACCCTAAACCTAACCTTAACCCTAACCCTAAGAGGCCTAACCCTAAACGCAACTCTAAACCTCAGCTGTGCATGGCATGTACGTAACCCTAACCCTAACCCTAACCCTAACCCTAACCCTAATGCTAACCCTAACCCTAATCCTGACCCTAAGGGTCCTAACCCTTGACGGAACTCTAAACCTCAGCTGTGCATGGCATGTACATAACCCTAACCCTAACCCTAACCTTAATCCTAACCCTAACCCTGACCCTAAGAGGCCGAACCCAAAATGGAACTCTAAACCTCAGCTGTGCATGGCATGTACGTAACCCTAACCCTAACCCTAACCCTAACCCTAACCCTAACCTTAATCCTGACCCTAAGAGGCCTAACGTTTGACGGAACTCTAAACCTCAGCTGTGCATGGCATGTACATAACCCTAACCCTAACCCTAACCCTAACCCTAACCCTAACCCTAACCCTAACCCTAACCCTAACCCTAACCCTAACCCTAAGAGGCCTAACCCTAAATGCAACTCTAAACCTCAGCTGTGCATGGCATGTAGGTAACCCTAACCCTAACCCTAACCCTAACCCTAACCCTAACCCTAATCCTATACCTAACCCTAATCCTGACCCTAAGAGTCCTAACCCTAGACGGAACTCTAAAACTCAGCTGTGCATGGCAGGTACATAACCCTAAACCTAACCCTAACCCTAACCCTAACCCTAAACCTAACCCTAATCCTGACCCTAAGAGGCCTAACCCTTGACGGAACTCTAAACCTCAGCTGTGCATGGCATGTACATAACCCTAACCCTAACCCTAACCCTAACCCTAACCCTAACCCTAACCCTAACCCTAACCCTAACCCTAACCCTAACCCTAACGCTAACCCGAACCCTAACCCTAACCCTAAACTTAACCCTAACCCTAAGAGACCTAACCCTAAACGGAACTCTAAACCTCAGATGTGCATGGCATGTACGTAACCCTAACCCTAACCCTAACCCTAACCCTAACCCTAACCCTAACCACAACCCTAACCCTAATCCTAAATCTAACCCTAATCCTGACCCTAAGAGTCCTAACCCTAGACGGAACTCTAAACCTCAGCTGTGCATGGCAGGTACATAACCCTAACCCTAACCCTAACCCTAACCCTAACACTAACCCTAACGCTAACCCGAACCCTAACCCTAACCCTAATCCTGACCCTAAGAGGCCTAACCCTTGACGGAACTCTAAACCTCAGCTGTGCCTGGCATGTACATAACCCTAACCCTAACCCTAACCCTAACCCTAAGAGGCCTAACCCTAAATGCAACTTTAAACCTCAGCTGTGCATGGCATGTACGTAACCCTAACCCTAACCCTAACCCTAACCCTAACCCTGACCCTAAGAGGCCGAACCCAAAACGGAACTCTAAACGTCAGCTGTGCATGGCATGTACCTAACCCTAACCCTAACCCTAACCCTAACCCTAACCCTAACCCTAACCCTAATCCTAAACCTAACCCTAATCCTGACCCTAAGATTCCTAACCCTAGACGGAACTCTAAACCTCAGCTGTGCATGGCAGGTACATAACCCTAACCCTAACCCTAACCCTAACCCTAACCCTAACCCTAACGCTAACCCAACCCTAACCCTAACCCTAATCCTGACCCTAAGAGGCCTAAACCTTGATGGAACTCTATAACCTCAGCTGTGCATGGCATGTACCTAACCCTAACCCTTACCCTAACCCTAATCCTAACCCTAACCCTAACCCTAACGCTAACCCGAACCCTAACCCTAACCCTAATCCTGACCCTAAGAGGCCTAACCCTAAACGCAACTCTAAACCTCAGCTGTGCATGGCATGTACCTAACCCTAACCCTAACCCTAAGCCTAACCCTAACCCTAACCCTAACACTGACCCTAAGAGGCCTAACCCAAAACGGAACTCTAAACCTCAGCTGTGCATGGCATGCAGTTAACACTAACCCTAACCCTAACCCTAACCCTAACCCTAACCCTAACCCTAACCTTAACCCTAACCCTAACCCTAAGAGACCTAACCCAAAACGCAACTCTAAACCTCAGCTGTGCATGGCATGCACTTAACCCTAACCCTAACCCTAACCCTAACCCTAACCCTAACCCTAACCCTAACCCTAACCCTAAACCTAACCTTAACCCTAACCCTAAGAGGCCTAACCCTAAACGCAACTCTAAACTTCAGCTGTGCATGGCATGTACGTAACCCTAACCCTAACCCTAACCCTAACCCTAACCCTAACCCTAACCCTAACCCTAATCCTGACCCTAAGGGTCCTAACCCTTGACGGAACTCTAAACCTCAGCTGTGCATGGCATGTACATAACCCTAACCCTAACCCTAACCCTAACCCTAAGAGGCCTAACCCTAAATGCAACTCTAAACCTCAGCTGTGCATGGCATGTACGTAACCCTAAACCTAACCCTAACCCTAACCCTAACCCTGACCCTAAGAGGCCGAACCCAAAACGGAACTCTAAACGTCACCTGTGCATGGCATGTACCTAACACTAACCCTAACCCTAACCCTAACCCTAACCCTAAGAGGCCTAACCCTAAATGCAACTTTAAACCTCAGCTGTGCATGGCATGTACATAACCCTAACCCTAACCCTAACACTAACCCTAACCCTAACCCTGACCCTAAGAGGCCGAACCGAAAACGGCACTCTAAACGTCAGCTGTGCATGGCATGTACCTAATCCTAATCCTAACCCTAACCCTAACCCTAACCCCAACCCTAACCCTAATCCTAAACCTAACCCTAATCCTGACCCTAAGATTCCTAACCCTAGACGGAACTCTAAACCTCAGCTGTGCATGGCAGGTACATAACCCTAACCCTAACCCTAACCCTAACCCTAACACTAACCCTAACCCTGACCCTAAGAGGCCGAACCCAAAACGGAACTCTAAACGTCAGCTGTGCATGGCATGTACCTAACCCTAACCCTAACCCTAACCCTAACCCTAACCCTAACCCTAATCCTAAACCTAACCCTAATCCTGACCCTAAGATTCCTAACCCTAGACGGAACTCTAAACCTCAGCTGTGCATGGCAGGTACATAACCCTAACCCTAACCCTAACCCTAACCCTAACCCTAACCCTAACCCTAACCCTAACGCTAACCCAACCCTAACCCTAACCCTAATCCTGACCCTAAGAGGCCTAAACCTTGATGGAACTCTATAACCTCAGCTGTGCATGGCATGTACCTAACCCTAACCCTTACCCTAACCCTAATCCTAACCCTAACCCTAACCCTAACGCTAACCCGAACCCTAACCCTAACCCTAATCCTGACCCTAAGAGGCCTAACCCTAAACGCAACTCTAAACCTCAGCTGTGCATGGCATGCACTTAACCGTAAACCTAACCCTAACCCTAACCCTAACCCTAACCCTAACCGTAACCCTAACCGTAACCCTAACCGTAACCCTAACGCTAACCCTAACCCTAACCCTAACCCTAACCCTAACCCTAACCCTAACCCTAACCCTAATCCTGACCCTAAGGGTCCTAACCCTTAACGGAACTCTAAACCTCAGCTGTGCATGGCATGCACTTAACCCTAACCCTAACCCTAACCCTAACCCTAACCCTAACCCTAAGCCTAACCCTAACCCTAACCCTAACACTGACCCTAAGAGGCCTAACCCAAAACGGAACTCTAAACCTCAGCTGTGCATGGCATGCAGTTAACACTAACCCTAACCCTAACCCTAACCCTAACCCTAACCCTAACCCTAACCCTAACCCTAAGAGGCCTAACCCTAAACGCAACTCTAAACCTCAGCTGTGCATGGCATGTACCTAACCCTAACCCTAACCCTAACCCTAACCCTAACCCTAACCCTAAGCCTAAGCCTAACCCTAACCCTAACCCTAACACTGACCCTAAGAGGCCTAACCCAAAACGGAACTCTAAACCTCAGCTGTGCATGGCATGCAGTTAACACTAACCCTAACCCTAACCCTAACCCTAACCCTAACCCTAACCCTAACCCTAACCCTAACCCTAAGAGGCCTAACCCTAAACGCAACTCTAAACCTCAGCTGTGCATGGCATGTACCTAACCCTAACCCTAACCCTAACCCTAACCCTAACCCTAACCCTAACCCTAACCCTAACCCTAAACCTAACCCTTAGAGGCCTAACCCTAAACGCAACTCTAAACCTCAGCTGTGCACGGCATGCACTTAACCGTAACCCTAACCCTAACCCTAACCCTAACCCTAATCCTAACCCTAAGAGGCCTAACCCTAAACGCAACTCTAAACCTCAGCTGTGCATGGCATGTACCTAACCCTAACACTAACCCTAACCCTAACCCTAACCCTAACCCTAACCCTAACCCTAACCCTAACCCTAACCCTAACCCTAAGAGGCCTAACCCTAAACGCAACTCTAAACCTCAGCTGTGCATAGCATGTACGTAACCCTAACCCTAACCCTAACCCTAATCTTAACCCTAACCCTAAGAGACCTAACCCAAAACGGAACTCTAAACCTCAGCTGTGCATGGCATGCACTTAACCCTAACCCTAACCCTAACCCTAACCCTAACCCTAAACCTAACCTTAACCCTAACCCTAAGAGGCCTAACCCTAAACGCAACTCTAAACCTCAGCTGTGCATGGCATGTACGTAACCCTAACCCTAACCCTAACCCTAACCCTAACCCTAATGCTAACCCTAACCCTAATCCTGACCCTAAGGGTCCTAACCCTTGACGGAACTCTAAACCTCAGCTGTGCATGGCATGTACATAACCCTAACCCTAACCCTAACCTTAATCCTAACCCTAACCCTGACCCTAAGAGGCCGAACCCAAAATGGAACTCTAAACCTCAGCTGTGCATGGCATGTACGTAACCCTAACCCTAACCCTAACCCTAACCCTAACCCTAACCCTAAACCTAACCCTAATCCTGACCCTAAGAGGCCTAACGTTTGACGGAACTCTAAACCTCAGCTGTGCATGGCATGTACTTAACCCTAACCCTAACCCTAACCCTAACCCTAACCCTAATCCTAAACCTAACCCTAACCCTAACCCTAACCCTAAGAGGCCTAACCCTAAATGCAACTCTAAACCTCAGCTGTGCATGGCATGTAGGTAACCCTAACACTAACCCTAACCCTAACCCTAACCCTAACCCTAATCCTATACCTAACCCTAATCCTGACCCTAAGAGTCCTAACCCTAGACAGAACTCTAAAACTCAGCTGTGCATGGCAGGTACATAACCCTAAACCTAACCCTAACCCTAACCCTAACCCTAAACCTAACCCTAATCCTGACCCTAAGAGGCCTAACCCTTGACGGAACTCTAAACCTCAGCTGTGCATGGCATGTACATAACCCTAACCCTAACCCTAACCCTAACCCTAACCCTAACCCTAACCCTAACGCTAACGCTAACCCGAACCCTAACCGTAACCCTAAACTTAACCCTAACCCTAAGAGACCTAACCCTAAACGGAACTCTAAACCTCAGATGTGCATGGCATGTACGTAACCCTAACCCTAACCCTAACCCTAACCCTAACCCTAACCATAACCCTAACCCTAATCCTAAACCTAACCCTAATCCTGACCCTAAGAGTCCTATACTCTAGACGGAACTCTAAACCTCAGCTGTGCATGGCAGGTACATAACCCTAAGCCTAAGCCTAACCCTAACCCTAACACTAACCCTAACGCTAACCCGAACCCTAACCCTAACCCTAATCCTGACCCTAAGAGGCCTAACCCTTGACGGAACTCTAAACCTCTAGCTGTGCATGGCATGTACATAACCCTAACCCTAACCCTAACCCTAACCCTAAGAGGCCTAACCCTAAATGCAACTTTAAACCTCAGCTGTGCATGGCATGTACGTAACCCTAACCCTAACCCTAACCCTAACCCTAACCCTGACCCTAAGAGGCCGAACCCAAAACGGAACTCTAAACGTCAGCTGTGCATGGCATGTACCTAACCCTAACCCTAACCCTAACCCTAACCCTAACCCTAACCCTAACCCTAATCCTAAACCTAACCCTAATCCTGACCCTAAGATTCCTAACCCTAGACGGAACTCTAAACCTCAGCTGTGCATGGCAGGTACATAACCCTAACCCTAACCCTAACCCTAACCCTAACCCTAACCCTAACGCTAACCCGAACCCTAACCCTAAACCTAATCCTGACCCTAAGAGGCCTAAACCTTGATGGAACTCTATAACCTCAGCTGTGCATGGCATGTACCTAACCCTAACCCTTACCCTAACCCTAATCCTAACCCTAACCCTAACCCTAACGCTAACCCGAACCCTAACCCTAACCCTAATCCTGACCCTAAGAGGCCTAACCCTAAACGCAACTCTAAACCTCAGCTGTGCATGGCATGTACCTAACCCTAACCCTAACCCTAAGCCTAACCCTAACCCTAACCCTAACACTGACCCTAAGAGGCCTAACCCAAAACGGAACTCTAAACCTCAGCTGTGCATGGCATGCAGTTAACACTAACCCTAACCCTAACCCTAACCCTAACCCTAACCCTAACCCTAACCCTAACCCTAATTTTGACCCTAAGAGGCCTATCCCTAAAGGGAACTCTAAACCTCAGCTGTGCATGGCATGCACTTAACCCTAACCCTAACCCTAACCCTAACCCTAACCCTAACCCTAACCCTAACCCTAACCCTAACCCTAACCTTAACCCTAACCCTAAGAGGCCTAACCCTAAACGCAACTCTAAACTTCAGCTGTGCATGGCATGTACGTAACCCTAACCCTAACCCTAACCCTAACCCTAACCCTAACCCTAACCCTAACCCTAACCCTAACCCTAACCCTAATCCTGACCCTAAGGGTCCTAACCCTTGACGGAACTCTAAACCTCAGCTGTGCATGGCATGCACATAACCCTAACCGTAACCCTAACCCTAACCCTAAGAGGCCTAACCCTAAATGCAACTCTAAACCTCAGCTGTGCATGGCACGTACGTAACCCTAAACCTAACCCTAACCCTAACTCTAACCCTGACCCTAAGTGGCCGAACCCAAAACGGAACTCTAAACGTCACCTGTGCATGGCATGTACCTAACCCTAACCCTAACCCTAACCCTAACCCTAACCCTAAGAGGCCTAATCCTAAATGCAACTTTAAACCTCAGCTGTGCATGGCATGTACATAACCCTAACCCTAACCCTAACCCTAACCCTAACCCTGACCCTAAGAGGCCGAACCGAAAACGGAACTCTAAACGTCAGCTGTGCATGGCATGTACCTAATCCTAATCCTAACCCTAACCCTAACCCTAACCCCAACCCTAACCCTAATCCTAAACCTAACCCTAATCCTGACCCTAAGATTCCTAACCCTAGACGGAACTCTATAACCTCAGCTGTGCATGGCATGTAGCTAACCCTAACCCTTACCCTAACCCTAATCCTAACCCTAACCCTAACCCTAATGCTAACCCGAAACCTAACCCTAACCCTAACCCTGACCCTAAGAGGCCGAACCCAAAACGGAACTCGAAACCGCAGCTGTGCATGGCATGTACCTAACCCTAACCCTAACCCTAAGCCTAACCCTAACCCTAACCCTAACACTGACCCTAAGAGGCCTAACCCAAAACGGAACTCTAAACCTCAGCTGTGCATGGCATGCAGTTAACACTAACCCTAACCCTAACCCTAACCCTAACCCTAACCCTAACCTTAACCCTAACCCTAACCCTAAGAGACCTAACCCAAAACGGAACTCTAAACCTCAGCTGTGCATGGCATGCACTTAACCCTAACCCTAACCCTAACCCTAACCCTAACCCTAACCCTAACCCTAAACTTAACCCTAACCCTAAGAGGCCTAACCCTAAACGCAACTCTAAACTTCAGCTGTGCATGGTATGTACGTAACCCTAACCCTAACCCTAACCCTACCCCTAACCCTAACCCTAACCCTAATCCTGACCCTAAGGGTCCTAACCCTTGACGGAACTCTAAACCTCAGCTGTGCATGGCATGTACATAACCCTAACCCTAACCCTAACCCTAACCCTAACCCTAAGAGGCCTAACCCTAAATGCAACTTTAAACCTCAGCTGTGCATGGCATGTACGTAACCCTAACCCTAACCCTAACCCTAACCCTAACCCTGACCCTAAGAGGCCGAACCCAAAACGGAACTCTAAACGTCAGCTGTGCATGGCATGTACCTAACCCTAACCCTAACCCTAACCCTAACCCTAAACCTAACCCTAATCCTGACCCTAAGATTCCTAACCCTAGACGGAACTCTAAACCTCAGCTGTGCATGGCAGGTACATAACCCTAACCCTAACCCTAACCCTAACCCTAACACTAACCCTAACGCTAACCCGAACCCTAACCCTAACACTAATCCTGACCCTAAGAGGCCTAACCCTTGATGGAACTCTATAACCTCAGCTCTGCATGGCATGTACCTAACCCTAACCCTTACCCTAACCCTAATCCTAACCCTAACCCTAACCCTAACGCTAACCCGAACCCTAACCCTAACCCTAATCCTGACCCTAAGAGGCCTAACCCTAAACGCAACTCTAAACCTCAGCTGTGCATGGCATGTACCTAACCCTAACCCTAACCCTAACCCTAACCCTAACCCTAACACTGACCCTAAGAGGCCTAACCCAAAACGGAACTCTAAACCTCAGATGTGCATGGCATGCAGTTAACACTAGCCCTAACCCTAACCCTAACCCTAACCCTAACCCTAACCCTAATCCTGACCCTAAGGGTCCTAACCCTTGACGGAACTCTAAACCTCAGCTGTGCATGGCATGTACGTAACCCTAACCCTAACACTAACCCTAACCCTAACCCTAACACTGACCCTAAGAGGCCTAACCCAAAACGGAACTCTAAGCCTCAGCTGTGCATGGCATGCAGTTAACACTAACCCTAACCCTAACCCTAACCCTAACCCTAACCCTAACCCTAACCCTAACCTTAACCCTAACCCTAACGCTAAGAGACCTAACCCAAAACGGAACTCTAAACCTCAGCTGTGCATGGCATGCACTTAACCCTAACCCTAACCCTAACCCTAACCCTAACCTTAACCCTAACCCTAAGAGGCCTAACCCTAAACGCAACTCTAAACTTCAGCTGTGCATGGCATGTACGTAACCCTAACCCTAACCCTAACCCTAACCCTAACCCTAACCCGAACCCTAACCCTAACCCTAATCCTGACCCTAAGAGGCCTAACCCTAAACGCAACTCTAAACCTCAGCTGTGCATGGCATGTACCTAACCCTAACCCTAACCCTAACCCTAACCCTAACCCTAACCCTAACCCTAACCCTAACCCTGACCCTAAGAGGCCTAACCCAAAACGGAACTCTAAACCTCAGCTGTGCATGGCATGCAGTTAACACTAACCCTAACCCTAACCCTAACCCTAATCCTAACCCTAACCCTAACCCTAACCTTAACCCTAACCCTAACCCTAAGAGGCCTAACCCTAAATGCAACTTTAAACCTCAGCTGTGCATGGCATGTACGTAACCCTAACCCTAACCCTAACCCTAATCCTAAATCTAACCCTAATCCTGACCCTAAGATCCCTAACCCTAGACGGAACTCTAAACCTCAGCTGTGCATGGCAGGTACATAACCCTAACCTTAACCCTAACCCTAACCCTTACACTAACCCTAACGCTAACCCGAATCCTAAACCTAACCCTAATCCTGACCCTAAGATTCCTAACCCTAGACGGAACTCTATAACCTCAGCTGTGCATGGCATGTAGCTAACCCTAACCCTTACCCTAACCCTAATCCTAACCCTAACCCTAACCCTAATGCTAACCCGAAACCTAACCCTAACCCTAACCCTGACCCTAAGAGGCCGAACCCAAAACGGAACTCGAAACCGCAGCTGTGCATGGCATGTACCTAACCCTAACCCTAACCCTAAGCCTAACCCTAACCCTAACCCTAACACTGACCCTAAGAGGCCTAACCCAAAACGGAACTCTAAACCTCAGCTGTGCATGGCATGCAGTTAACACTAACCCTAACCCTAACCCTAACCCTAATCCTAACCCTAACCTTAACCCTAACCCTAACCCTAAGAGACCTAACCCAAAACGGAACTCTAAACCTCAGCTGTGCATGGCATGCACTTAACCCTAACCCTAACCCTAACCCTAACCCTAACCCTAACCCTAACCCTAAACTTAACCCTAACCCTAAGAGGCCTAACCCTAAACGCAACTCTAAACTTCAGCTGTGCATGGTATGTACGTAACCCTAACCCTAACCCTAACCCTACCCCTAACCCTAACCCTAACCCTAATCCTGACCCTAAGGGTCCTAACCCTTGACGGAACTCTAAACCTCAGCTGTGCATGGCATGTACATAACCCTAACCCTAACCCTAACCCTAACCCTAACCCTAAGAGGCCTAACCCTAAATGCAACTTTAAACCTCAGCTGTGCATGGCATGTACGTAACCCTAACCCTAACCCTAACCCTAACCCTAACCCTGACCCTAAGAGGCCGAACCCAAAACGGAACTCTAAACGTCAGCTGTGCATGGCATGTACCTAACCCTAACCCTAACCCTAACCCTAACCCTAAACCTAACCCTAATCCTGACCCTAAGATTCCTAACCCTAGACGGAACTCTAAACCTCAGCTGTGCATGGCAGGTACATAACCCTAACCCTAACCCTAACCCTAACCCTAACACTAACCCTAACGCTAACCCGAACCCTAACCCTAACACTAATCCTGACCCTAAGAGGCCTAACCCTTGATGGAACTCTATAACCTCAGCTCTGCATGGCATGTACCTAACCCTAACCCTTACCCTAACCCTAATCCTAACCCTAACCCTAACCCTAACGCTAACCCGAACCCTAACCCTAACCCTAATCCTGACCCTAAGAGGCCTAACCCTAAACGCAACTCTAAACCTCAGCTGTGCATGGCATGTACCTAACCCTAACCCTAACCCTAACCCTAACCCTAACCCTAACACTGACCCTAAGAGGCCTAACCCAAAACGGAACTCTAAACCTCAGATGTGCATGGCATGCAGTTAACACTAGCCCTAACCCTAACCCTAACCCTAACCCTAACCCTAACCCTAATCCTGACCCTAAGGGTCCTAACCCTTGACGGAACTCTAAACCTCAGCTGTGCATGGCATGTACGTAACCCTAACCCTAACACTAACCCTAACCCTAACCCTAACACTGACCCTAAGAGGCCTAACCCAAAACGGAACTCTAAGCCTCAGCTGTGCATGGCATGCAGTTAACACTAACCCTAACCCTAACCCTAACCCTAACCCTAACCCTAACCCTAACCCTAACCTTAACCCTAACCCTAACGCTAAGAGACCTAACCCAAAACGGAACTCTAAACCTCAGCTGTGCATGGCATGCACTTAACCCTAACCCTAACCCTAACCCTAACCCTAACCTTAACCCTAACCCTAAGAGGCCTAACCCTAAACGCAACTCTAAACTTCAGCTGTGCATGGCATGTACGTAACCCTAACCCTAACCCTAACCCTAACCCTAACCCTAACCCGAACCCTAACCCTAACCCTAATCCTGACCCTAAGAGGCCTAACCCTAAACGCAACTCTAAACCTCAGCTGTGCATGGCATGTACCTAACCCTAACCCTAACCCTAACCCTAACCCTAACCCTAACCCTAACCCTAACCCTAACCCTGACCCTAAGAGGCCTAACCCAAAACGGAACTCTAAACCTCAGCTGTGCATGGCATGCAGTTAACACTAACCCTAACCCTAACCCTAACCCTAATCCTAACCCTAACCCTAACCCTAACCTTAACCCTAACCCTAACCCTAAGAGGCCTAACCCTAAATGCAACTTTAAACCTCAGCTGTGCATGGCATGTACGTAACCCTAACCCTAACCCTAACCCTAATCCTAAATCTAACCCTAATCCTGACCCTAAGATCCCTAACCCTAGACGGAACTCTAAACCTCAGCTGTGCATGGCAGGTACATAACCCTAACCTTAACCCTAACCCTAACCCTTACACTAACCCTAACGCTAACCCGAACCCTAACCCTAATCCTAATCCTGACCCTAAGAGGCCTAAACCTTGATGGAACTCTATAACCTCAGCTGTGCATGGCATATACCTAACCCTAACCCTTACCCTAACCCTAATCCTAACCCTAACCCTAACCCTAACGCTAACCCGAACCCTAACCCTAACCCTAATCCTGACCCTAAGAGGCCTAACCCTAAACGCAACTCTAAACCTCAGCTGTGCATGGCATGTACCTAACCCTAACCCTAACCCTAAGCCTAAGCCTAACCCTAACCCTAACACTGACCCTAAGAGGCCTAACCCAAAACGGAACTCTAAACCTCAGCTGTGCATGGCATGCACTTAACCCTAACCCTAACCCTAACCCTAACCCTAACCCTAACCCTAACCCTAACCTTAACCCTAACCCTAACCCTAAGAGACCTAACCCAAAACGGAACTCTAAACCTCAGCTGTGCATGGCATGCACTTAACCCTAACCCTAACCCTAACCCTAACCCTAACCTTAACCCTAACCCTAACCCTAAACCTAACCTTAACCCTAACCCTAAGAGGCCTAACCCTAAACGCAACTCTAAACTTCAGCTGTGCATGGCATGTACGTAACCCTAACCCTAACCCTAACCCTAACCCTAACCCTAACCCTAACCCTAACCCTAACCCTAACCCTAACCCTAATCCTGACCCTAAGGGTCCTAACCCTTGACGGAACTCTAAACCTCAGCTGTGCATGGCATGTACATAACACTAACCCTAACCTTAACCCTAACCCTAACCCTAACCCTAAGAGGCCTAACCCTAAACGCAACTCTAAACCTCAGCTGTGCATGGCATGTGCCTAACCCTAACCCTAACCCTAAGCCTAACCCTAACCCTAACCCTAACACTGACCCTAAGAGGCCTAACCCAAAACGGAACTCTAAACCTCAGCTGTGCATGGCATGCAGTTAACACTAACCCTAACCCTAACCCTAACCCTAACCCTAACCCTAACCCTAACCTTAACCCTAACCCTAACCCTAAGAGACCTAACCCAAAACGGAACTCTAAACCTCAGCTGTGCATGGCATGCACTTAACCCTAACCCTAACCCTAACCCTAACCCTAACCCTAACCCTAACCCTAACCCTAAACCTAACCTTAACCCTAACCCTAAGAGGCCTAACCCAAAACGGAACTCTAAACCTCAGCTGTGCATGGCATTAAGTTAACACTAACCCTAACCCTAACCCTAACCCTAACCCTAACCCTAACCCTAATCCTGACCCTAAAGGTCCTAACCCTTGACGGAACTCTAAACCTCAGCTGTGCATGGCATGTACATAACCCTAACCCTAACCCTAACCCTAACCCTAACCCTAACCCTAAGAGGCCTAACCCTAAATGCAACTCTAAACCTCAGCTGTGCATGGCATGTACGTAACCCTAACCCTAACCCTAACCCTAACCCTAACCCTGACCCTAAGAGGCCGAACCCAAAACGGAACTCTAAACGTCAGCTGTGCATGGCATGTACCTAACCCTAACCCTAACCCTAACCCTAACCCTAACCCTAACCCTAATCCTAAACCTAACCCTAATCTTGACCCTAAGATTCCTAACCCTAGACGGAACTCTAAACCTCAGCTGTGCATGGCAGGTACATAACTCTAACCCTAACCCTAATCCTAACCCTAACCCTAACCCTAACGCTAACCCGAACCCTAACCCTAACCCTAATCCTGACCCTAAGAGGCCTAACCCTAAACGCAACTCTAAACCTCAGCTGTGCATGGCATGTACCTAACCCTAACCCTAACCCTAAGCCTAACCCTAAACCTAACCCTAACACTGACCCTAAGAGGCCTAACCCAAAACGGAACTCTAAACCTCAGCTGTGCATGGCATGCAGTTAACACTAACCCTAACCCTAACCCTAACCCTAACCCTAACCCTAACCCTAACCCTAATCCTGACCCTAAGAGGCCTAACCCTAAACGCAACTCTAAACCTCAGCTGTGCATGGCATGTACCTAACCCTAACCCTAACCCTAAGCCTAACCCTAACCCTAACCCTAACACTGACCCTAAGAGGCCTAACCCAAAACGGAACTCTAAACCTCAGCTGTGCATGGCATGCAGTTAACACTAACCCTAACCCTAACCCTAACCCTAACCCTAACCCTAACCCTAACCCTAACCTTAACCCTAACCCTAACCCTAAGAGACCTAACCCAAAACGGAACTCTAAACCTCAGCTGTGCATGGCATGCACGTAACCCTAACCCTAACCCTAACCCTAACCCTAACCCTAACCCTAACCCTAAACCTAACCTTAACCCTAACCCTAAGAGGCCTAACCCTAAATGCAACTCTAAACTTCAGCTCTGCATGGCATGTACGTAACCCTAACCCTAACCCTAACCCTAACCCTAACCCTAAGCCTAACCCTATTCCTGACCCTAAGGGTCCTAACCCTTGACGGAACTCTAAACCTCAGCTGTGCATGGCATGTACATAACCCTAACCCTAACCCTAACCCTAACCCTAACCCTAAGAGGCCTAACCCTAAATGCAACTCTAAACCTCAGCTGTGCATGGCATGTACGTAACCCTAAACCTAACCCTAACCCTAACCCTAACCCTGACCCTAAGAGGCCGAACCCAAAACGGAACTCTAAAAGTCAACTGTGCATGGCATGTACCTAACCCTAACCCTAACCCTAACCCTAACCCTAACCCTAACCCTAACCCTAACCCTAAGAGGCCTAACACTAAATGCAACTTTAAACCTCAGCTGTGCATGGCATGTACGTAACCCTAACCCTAACCCTAACCCTAACCCTAACCCTGACCCTAAGAGGCCGAACCCAAAACGGAACTCTAAACGTCAGCTGTGCATGGCATGTACCTAACCCTAACCCTAACCCTAACCCTAACCCTAACCCTAACCCTAACCCTAACCCTAACCCTAACCCTAACCCTAACACTAACCCTAACGCTAACCCGAACCCTAACCCTAACCCTAATCCTAACCCTGACCCTAAGAGGCCTAACCCAAAACGGAACTCTAAACCTCAGCTGTGCATGGCATGCAGTTAACACTAACCCTAACCCTAACCCTAACCCTAACCCTAACCCTAACCCTAACCCTAACCCTAACCCTAAGAGACCTATCCCAAAACGGAACTCTAAACCTCAGCTGTGCATGGCATGCACTTAACCCTAACCCTAACCCTAACCCTAACCCTAACCCTAACCCTAACCCTAACCCTAACCCTAACCTTAACCCTAACCCTAAGAGGCCTAACCCTAAACGCAACTCTAAACTTCAGCTGTGCATGGCATGTATGTAACCCTAACCCTAACGTTAACCCTAACCCTAACCCTAACCCTAACCCTAACCATAACCCTAACCCTAATCCTGACCCTAAGGGTCCTAACCCTTGACGGAACTCTAAACCTCAGCTGTGCATGGCATGTACATAACCCTAACCCTAACCCTAACCCTAACCCTAACCCTAAGAGGCCTAACCCTAAATGCAACTCTAAACCTCAGCTGTGCATGGCATGTAGGTAACCCTAACCCTAACCCTAACCCTAACCCTGACCCTAAGAGGCCGAACCCAAAACGGAACTCTAAACGTCAGCTGTGCATGGCATGTACCTAACCCTAACCCTAACCCTAACCCTAACCCTAACCCTAACCCTAACCCTAACCCTGACCCTAAGAGGCCTAACCCAAAACGGAACTCTAAACCTCAGCTGTGCATGGCATGCACTTAACCCTAACCCTAACCCTAACCCTAACCCTAACCCTAACCTTAACCCTAACCTTAACCCTAACCCTAAGAGGCCTAACCCAAAACGGAACTCTAAACCTCAGCTGTGCATGGCATGCACTTAACCCTAACCCTAACCCTAACCCTAACCCTAACCCTAACCCTAACCCTAACCTTAACCCTAACCTTAAGAGGCCTAACCCTAAACGCAACTCTAAACCTCAGCTGTGCATGGCATGCACTTAAACCCTAACCCTAACCCTAACCCTAAACCTAACCGTAATCCTAACCCTAACCCTAACCCTAACCCTAACCCTAACCCTAAGAGGCCTAACCCTAAACGCAACTCTAAACCTCAGCTGTGCATGGCATGCACTTAACCGTAACCCTAACCCTAACCCTAACCTTAACCCTAACCCTAACCCTAACCCTAACCCTAACCTTAACCCTAACCCTAACCCTAACCCTAACCCTAACCCTAAGCCTAACCCTAACCCTAACCCTGACCCTAAGAGGCCTAACCCAAAACGGAACTCTAAACCTCAGCTGTACATGGCATGCACTTAACCCTAACCCTAACCCTAACCCTAACCCTAACCCTAACCCTAACCTTAACCCTAACCCTAAGAGGCCTAACCCAAAACGGAACTCTAAACCTCAGCTGTGCATGGCATGCACTTAACCCTAACCCTAACCCTAACCCTAACCCTAACCCTAACCCTAACCCTAACCCTAACCCTAACCCTAACCTTAACCCTAACCCTAACCCTAACCCTAACCCTAACCCTAACCCTAACCCTAACCCTAACCCTGACCCTAAGAGGCCTAACCCAAAACGGAACTCTAAACCTCAGCTGTGCATGGCATGCACTTAACCCTAACCCTAACCCTAACCCTAACCCTAACCCTAACCCTAAGCCTAAGCCTAACCCTAACCCTAACCCTAACACTGACCCTAAGAGGCCTAACCCAAAACGGAACTCTAAACCTCAGCTGTGCATGGCATGTACATAACCCTAACCCTAACCCTAACCTTAATCCTAACCCTAACCCTGACCCTAAGAGGCCGAACCCAAAATGGAACTCTAAACCTCAGCTGTGCATGGCATGTACGTAACCCTAACCCTAACCCTAACCCTAACCCTAACCTTAATCCTGACCCTAAGAGGCCTAACGTTTGACGGAACTCTAAACCTCAGCTGTGCATGGCATGTACATAACCCTAACCCTAACCCTAACCCTAACCGTAACCCTAACCCTAACCCTAACCCTAACCCTAACCCTAACCCTAACCCTAACCCTAATCCTAAGAGGCCTAACCCTAAATGCAACTCTAAACCTCAGCTGTGCATGGCATGTAGGTAACCCTAACACTAACCCTAACCCTAACCCTAACCCTAACCCTAATCCTATACCTAACCCTAATCCTGACCCTAAGAGTCCTAACCCTAGACGGAACTCTAAAACTCAGCTGTGCATGGCAGGTACATAACCCTAAACCTAACCCTAACCCTAACCCTAACCCTAAACCTAACCCTAATCCTGACCCTAAGAGGCCTAACCCTTGACGGAACTCTAAACCTCAGCTGTGCATGGCATGTACATAACCCTAACCCTAACCCTAACCCTAACCCTAACCCTAACCCTAACCCTAACCCTAACCCTAACCCTAACCCTAACGCTAACCCGAACCCTAACCCTAACCCTAAACTTAACCCTAACCCTAAGAGACCTAACCCTAAACGGAACTCTAAACCTCAGATGTGCATGGCATGTACGTAACCCTAACCCTAACCCTAACCCTAACCCTAACCCTAACCACAACCCTAACCCTAATCCTAAATCTAACCCTAATCCTGACCCTAAGAGTCCTAACCCTAGACGGAACTCTAAACCTCAGCTGTGCATGGCAGGTACATAACCCTAACCCTAACCCTAACCCTAACACTAACCCTAACGCTAACCCGAACCCTAACCCTAACCCTAATCCTGACCCTAAGAGGCCTAACCCTTGACGGAACTCTAAACCTCAGCTGTGCCTGGCATGTACATAACCCTAACCCTAACCCTAACCCTAACCCTAAGAGGCCGAACCCAAAACGGAACTCTAAACGTCAGCTGTGCATGGCATGTACCTAACCCTAACCCTAACCCTAACCCTAACCCTAACCCTAACCCTAATCCTAAACCTAACCCTAATCCTGACCCTAAGATTCCTAACCCTAGACGGAACTCTATACCTCAGCTGTGCATGGCAGGTACATAACCCCAACCCTAACCCTAACCCTAACCCTAACCCTAACCCTAACCCTAACGCTAACCCAACCCTAACCCTAACCCTAATCCTGACCCTAAGAGGCCTAACCCTAAACGCAACTCTAAACCTCAGCTGTGCATGGCATGTACCTAAACCTAACCCTTACCCTAACCCTAATCCTAACCCTAACCCTAACCCTAACGCTAACCCGAACCCTAACCCTAACCCTAATCCTGACCCTAAGAGGCCTAACCCTAAACGCAAATCTAAACCTCAGCTGTGCATGGCATGTACCTAACCCTAACCCTAACCCTAAGCCTAACCCTAACCCTAACCCTAACACTGACCCTAAGAGGCCTAACCCAAAACGGAACTCTAAACCTCAGCTGTGCATGGCATGCAGTTAACACTAACCCTAACCCTAACCCTAACCCTAACCCTAACCCTAACCCTAACCCTAACCTTAACCCTAACCCTAACCCTAAGAGACCTAACCCAAAACGCAACTCTAAACCTCAGCTGTGCATGGCATGCACTTAACCCTAACCCTAACCCTAACCCTAAGCCTAACCCTAACCCTAACCCTAACCCTAACCCTAACCCTAACCTTAACCCTAACCCTAAGAGGCCTAACCCTAAACGCAACTCTAAACTTCAGCTGTGCATGGCATGTACGTAACCCTAACCCTAACCCTAACCCTAACCCTAACCCTAACCCTAACCCTAACCCTAATCCTGACCCTAAGGGTCCTAACCCTTGACGGAACTCTAAACCTCAGCTGTGCATGGCATGTACATAACCCTAACCCTAACCCTAACCCTAACCCTAAGAGGCCTAACCCTAAATGCAACTCTAAACCTCAGCTGTGCATGGCATGTACGTAACCCTAAACCTAACCCTAACCCTAACCCTAACCCTGACCCTAAGAGGCCGAACCCAAAACGGAACTCTAAACGTCACCTGTGCATGGCATGTACCTAACCCTAACCCTAACCCTAACCCTAACCCTAAGAGGCCGAACCGAAAACGGCACTCTAAACGTCAGCTGTGCATGGCATGTACCTAATCCTAATCCTAACCCTAACCCTAACCCTAACCCCAACCCTAACCCTAATCCTAAACCTAACCCTAATCCTGACCCTAAGATTCCTAACCCTAGACGGAACTCTAAACCTCAGCTGTGCATGGCAGGTACATAACCCTAACCCTAACCCTAACCCTAACCCTAACACTAACCCTAACCCTGACCCTAAGAGGCCGAACCCAAAACGGAACTCTAAACGTCAGCTGTGCATGGCATGTACCTAACCCTAACCCTAACCCTAACCCTAACCCTAACCCTAACCCTAATCCTAAACCTAACCCTAATCCTGACCCTAAGATTCCTAACCCTAGACGGAACTCTAAACCTCAGCTGTGCATGGCAGGTACATAACCCTAACCCTAACCCTAACCCTAACCCTAACCCTAACCCTAACACTAACCCTAACGCTAACCCAACCCTAACCCTAACCCTAATCCTGACCCTAAGAGGCCTAAACCTTGATGGAACTCTATAACCTCAGCTGTGCATGGCATGTACCTAACCCTAACC